>NC_079378.1:8860000-8865000 GCF_021018895.1 Seriola aureovittata | reverse complement strand
ATGTCTAGTGTTTGATGTTAGCATGCTGACATTAGCATTTAGCTCAAAGCATTGCTCTGCCTAAGTACAGCCTCACAGAGCCGCTGCCGTGGTTATATGCTCTTCTTTTTTGGCTATAATTTGCTCGGCCCAGATGACGTGAGGCCACGACCATCTCACTGGGGGACGTTCTCTTTATCCTTTTCAGAGCTTTATATAACAGGAGGTGCTAGGCTGGAGGTGTTTATATAATTTTATTTCTTTTTTGGGGGATAATTAAAAGTGGAAATTGGCCCATTTCAGTTTGTTGTGTTTCAGGGGATGAGGATTATTATTAATTTTGGTGTTTGTCCCAGTCCTCTCAGTCTTGGTTTGTCAAGAGGTCTCGCACTCCAGTTCAAGTTGGTTCAGATCGACTCGCAAGACACTGTTACTTTTATACAGTTTCTGTGTGTGTGTGTGTGTGTGTGTGTGTGTGTGTGTGTGTGTGTGTGTGTGTGTGTGTGTGTCTCCCTCTCTTGCGTTGCAGTATCACTTCCTGTGTTAAAGGTCAGTGGTTGCTTGGAGATGAGGACTGTTGGGAATTATTCATACCATCGACTTAATGTCAGCATTCACTTCTCTCACTGTGTTTGTGTGTGTGTGTGTGTGTGTGTGTGTGTGTGTGTGTGTGTGTGACACTGTGTATATGAGTGGGTGAGAGAGAGAGAGAGGAAAAGAGAGAGAGAGTGTGGGGGAGAGAAAGAGGAGTATGTTTTATTCATTTCTCTCATTTAGTATCTCAGTCGGCACCTGTCTTAGCATTTAGAAGCTCGGCATTCACATTACTTGCTGATTTAGTTTAACTGCCTGCTTTAATGGACACACACACACGCACGCACGCACACACACGCAGCATTTTTTGTCGACTAACTGTCTAAACGAACTGTTCTTGGCTCGTTCAGGGTCAGAGGCGGAGCTTGTGATGTTGGCGTCGGGGGCAGTGGTGATCGTTTAGTCCTCCCTCTTTCTTTTTCTCTCCTTTTATTTATCTCATTGTAATTTTCTCTCTCTGTTTTTCTTTCCATGACTGTTTGACTCTGTGTATTCGAAGTAGTAGTTGTCTTTTAAATCTCTCTTCTTTTTTTTTTTTTCCTCCATCTTCCAACACATACCTCAGGCCCTGAGCCGCAGGCTGAGGCTCGATCACAGAACTATGGATTTTTTTGTTTGTTTTTGGTCATTTCTGGTAGAGAAGGAGAGAGAGAGGGAGAGGGAGAGAGCTGAGGATAGTATAAGTTTTCCATCCTCCCCTGCTCACTCCTTCTCCATCCATCTTGCTGTCTGTGTGTTATGGGAACGGGGCGGTGAATATGAGTAAGAAAACTGAACTGCCATGGGCTATGACTGGAGAGGGTCCACACAGATGTGTGCCTGTAACCCCTCCCCACCCCCGCACACACACACACGCACATGCACACACACACGCACATACACACACGCACGCGCGCACACACCCTTTTCCTCTTTCTGTCCTCCCCCTTTCCTCCCTCTTTCACCTCCCTCATCCTCCCTTCCTGCTCCTGTCTCCCTCCATACACCCCTCCCCAACACACACACACACACACACACACACATACACTCTTAGGCAAGGATCACGTTACCCTAAAAGCTACAAACTCAGACATGATGGCCTCACACACACACATTTTCCCATCTGTTCTTGTCGAAGCCGATATGATGCCTCGTTTACTCTGAGAGTTGGACAGTCTGTGAGTAGTTCAGTGGATTTATGCTCAGAAAAAGTGAAAGTAGACAATAATCAAAACGACACTCGTTTGTAATGAAATTTTATTAGAAAAATTGGAGTACATTTATTGGCATATAAATGGAAAATACGTTTAAAAAAAAAAATGGCGTGTGAATGTTCTACCCAATGAAAAATGAGTCCGTTAACAACTACTGAGATTGAAAATATAAATATGGGAATTGCTTGCTTGCTTTTATATTCATTTCAATGTCCCAAATATCAAACATGTAAATATTTGGCTGTTTTTCTTGCAAGTAAAGAGCGTAACTAAACTGCAATTTCTCTTAAATTGAATCTCCACTAAATTCAATTCCAGACTGAAACTGGCTAAAATGCCGTCACTGAAATCTCTTCCACAGACACGTCTGGCAACTAAACAATGCTCAGGGAAATCAACTTACATGAGTGTATCAAGCGGTTATTGTTCACTAATTATTCTGGCGTCAAACTGAATAAACTAAATAACACCTGCATAAATAAAACAAACTTCGATTTGTCTTGAATTTAAGGATCTAAGGCTTTTCTATCCTAAGGATTCAGTAAAGTATTAAACATGATTCACACCCTTTCATTCAGCGTGATGTGCTCACATTAACCGTTTTTTATTTTATTTTCTCTAACCAGTCAGTAATGACTGACATATTCTTCCCGTCGACGCCATTTGCAGTAAACACAGAAGCTGCAGTAACTTTTGCTCGAGGCGGTTTACTTAATGTGTCATGTCGATTAAAGAGTTCTTATTTTGTGTCGGTTGACTTCACTGCGTCAATCTCATCCACGCTTGTCACCATTTCTGTTTTCTGGCTCGGGGCTCTCTAACCCTGTCCACAAAGCTCTGACTGGCTCAGTTGTTTCTCCAAACCAGTGAAACTTCTATCAGTGAGCACAACACCAGACCTGTTTGTAATGCTGAAGAGAAAAAAAAAAATGGAGATGTGGGCAGTGATTCAGAGGTCTAGAACCAGGCTGTGGTGCAGCGCTCCAGGGATTTGTAGACCTGACACAGTGCATCAGAAATCATTTAAAAGCCTTAAGTTTAACAGTTTGGAGGGAAAAATCAAGTCTGCCTGTCTGCAACGTGGAACAGGAGACATGAGTTTATGCCAGATCCATATCAATCATTTCCATTTAGCTAACTGACTAATTAGCTGACTGACTAATTAACGTACTAACCGACTGTCTTACTGACTTGGCTGATTGATCAACAAACGGACTGACTGATTGATTCACAGAGTGATTATGTAACCTACTATTGGACTGGATTGCTTCTTGACTGGCTGGCTTACGGAAGTCTGGCTGACACGCGTGCGTGCATGTGCGTGCATGTGCATGCATGTGTGCGTGCGTGGTATGTGGATAACCTCCTGGTGGACGATGAGACTGTGGTTGGAGGCCTCTGGGTACCTGCATACAGAGATCCCTCTTACCATACACCCATTACTGGACAGCCATTAGTCTCTCTCTCGCTCTCACTCACACTCTCTCTCTCTCTCTCTCTCTCTCTCTCATGCACACACACACACATGGTATTAAGGGGAAAAGAACAGAGCGGCTCATTCATGATAGGTGGTTAGTGGTGGTGTGTGCGCATGTGTGTGTGAATATCTTAAGCTCTGTCATTAAAAAGCAAACAAATTTAGTTTATCTGGAAACTCCCTGCAGACTACACACACACACACACACACACACACACACACACACACACACACACACACACACACACACACACACACACGTACACACACACACTAACAGACACACTGATGGGAGTGGGAATTTTCCCCTTACCACAAAGTGAACTGGTGGTTGAGGTGTTTTGGGAGGCCGAGCGAGAGTGTGTTTACCTACTGTATGAGAGTTTGTACAACTGTAAAAAGGAATTTAGAGAGAGGAGAGGAGAGGAGAGAGGAGAGAGGAGAGAGGAGAGAGGAGAGGAGAGGAGAGGAGAGGAGAGGAGAGGAAAGGAAAGATGGGAGAGGAAAGGAGAGGAGAGAGTGTAAATGTGCCAGCCATGCATCATTTCATTATTAATAGCCGTGTCGGAATAAAAATGCTAACCTTGTCTGATCTAACGGACGGCTGAGTCTGCAAGCACTACGCTCTCCTGTGTTGTGTGTGTGTGTGTGTGTGTGTGTGTTGTGTGTGTGTGTGTGTGTGTGTGTGTGTGGGAGTGGTGGGGGACACTAGTCCACAATGAGGTCTTGTTTCCCTTTTGTTAGGGCTGTGCAGGGCGAGCTGGTGAAGTCATTGTAACCCACACAGGTATAAATATCTGTGTGTGTGTGTGTGCGTGCATGTGCATGTGTGTGTGTTGGGGCGGTGTTTCCCGTGCAGAGCAGGCCAGGAAGAGAGCACCAGTGTCCTGCCGAGAGGGGCATTGTTATCTACCTCCTTACACTCAGACACACACACACACACACACACACACACACAAATGTATCCACGCCTCCCAGACTCGGTTGCCTGATCTGCACACTGTCTCTGTCGCCACGGTAACACATAGCACACGCCCAAACAACAACAAACACTGTGTATTGCACCTCCACAGACGAAAACATCCCACCTCGCACACAATCGCACATTTAGAATAATACGACGTCCATGTTCATATGTGCGGTGTTTGTGAAGTGGATTGTCTTTGCTTTGAGACTGTGCTTTCTGTTGTGGAGATAGAGAGCGAAAAGCCAAGCCACACACACACACACACACACACACCACACACACACAGACACACACACCGAAGGCAGTCCTACGGAACTGTGGAGGTGTAATCTGTCAGACAGGAAGCTAGCGGGGTCAGAGGTCACCAAGCACTAATCGATTAGCCGTCAGTTAGTGCTGCGCTCAAGAGGAGAGCACAGCTGAGGCCAGCTCATCCTGAGTGTGTCTGTGTGTGCGTGTGTGTGCTTCATGCTGAAGTGTTTTCGGTTTGGGAAATTGTGTGTGTGTGTGTGCGCCCATTAGGAATGTGCATTTGTGTACTTGCGCTGGCTTGTGTGTTTATGTGTGCTCCTTGACTGCACTGTGTGGGTGCATGCATTTCTTGGACTTATTGATCACAGAGAATTTTGGTCTGACCCTCTGAGGTTAAATGCCGCTCTCCCTCTTCTCTCTCTCCGAGCAGAGAGAGAGCGATAGAAACACTTGAACTCGGGTCAGGCTGCGTAGGTGTTAGCCAGCGTAAGTGTCAAACCCGCCGCTATCATCTGGGTGTTTATTTAAAATGAAAAGC
>NC_079378.1:8747500-8857500 GCF_021018895.1 Seriola aureovittata | reverse complement strand
GCCAGTTGAATATGTAACGAGAGGCTGTAAATTCACCAGCCAGGGCTACATGCATCACTATTCTGCACTGTCGTAATTTAGGTGCCACCCGCATATCTGAGATGCTAATTGGTTAAATTACTGGGTTACTTCTGGAGATTTATACCCAGCTAACGAGAGAGGTGCGAGGGGAGAGTGACGGGGGGTGAGGGGGTGGGGGTGGGTCTGGAGGGGAGGAATAACTAGAGGGGAGGGCTGGGGGGGGGGCAAGTCGGATGAGCAGGAGAGGGTTTAAAGAGAAGGTTTGAATAAAGAGAGGAGGGGGAGGAGAGGTGAGGAGGAATGCGATGGGGCAGAGGTGGAGGGATTCAAGTGTCCCAGTAAGCCGTGACAGTGATCCAGCTCGCACAGCACCAGCACCCTGAGCCTGAAGCACAGAAGTACAATTCAGAATTCAATACAATTCAGAATTCAACGTTATGCTCAAGACTTGACAAGAAGTGCAGTACACTGACCGACAGATGCAGAAAAGAGCACAGTTTATTCACTTTTACCAACAGTAGGATGTTGAACCGGAAAGATGGTTCACTGGTGTGATTCTCTTTTTTTTTTTTATCCTGATTTTGCTGAAAAGAAAAAAATTAATTGGCCAATGTTTTGTTTTTTTTCCTGTTAGGAGTATCTTCAGTAATGGGAAACAAGATCTCTGATGTGCGATCTGTCTAACTTACATACTTGAAGGCTAGATCATGGTTGCCACTTGCCCTCAGATGTACACGAACATGTATGCCAAGGCGGATGCGCTTCTGGGCTATGCCACATATGGATTATAAAACATCCGGAGAGCAAGAAGAAGAACTCCTTTTTTGTTGTGTTTGGCAGGACAACACAACAAAAAAAAAAAAAACATGCTGTTTTTCTATCCACTCTAATGTAAGTCTGGTGTTTTTGGTCACTACCAAATCCAGAGGGAAAATCTGTGTCTTTAGCCGCTAAATGTTCCTCTATGTTCACCAGCTATCCGCTAACTGTGTCGGTCTGCTGCTCGGAGCTGCAGACAGAGCTCATACTGGTTATTTTTGGACGGAAATGACAAAAAAAAACCCTATTTTGTCACTTTAGGTCGGAGGACTTGTTGACAGCGACTCATGCTAACCACCCGGCTCCTCTTTTATTTATATCCAACCAATTGTGCCCAGTCAAAATGTGACAAACAACAAAGGTGGGGGGGGGGATTTTACTGATATGAAAATGTTGCATGTTGCGACTGTCAGCAGAGAAATGAAACTGGCATCAGACATCAGTTTGTAATGTTTAGGCACTTCTTTTGTCTGCTGCAGGGTGGATGGTAATTATTGACGCAAATTAGCTTATGTACACAAACACACACACACACACACACACACACGCATGCACTGGAACGACAAAATATATCTTTTCATTCCCTCCCTGTGTGTTCCTTCGCCACCTCTCTCTCTTTCTACCATCTGTCTGCACTCAGTGCCAGCCGGTAATTAGTCCTTGTAAAGTCAGTGTGGTGAGGAGTCCCTGTGTTTGGATACTGCTGTCTAGTCAAACACTGGGGGAGGAGGGGGTGTGGGTGTGTGTGTGTGTGTGTGTGTGGTGGTGGGGGGGTGCTAACAGCCTGTGTTTTATCTGTCAAGTTTGCTGCTGTTATGCAACACTCTTCAAGGTTAAGGTTAAATCTCAAGAGATGCAGCGGGAGTGTTGTGACTTTATTTACCAGTTGAATCAGCTTGTGTTTGCTGCAGCGAGCGGGCGGCCACTCAGAAATGGCGAGAGAGAGGATCTAATTTCTTTAATTTATTTGCTCATTGTATGCTAATGCTCGTCTTTGAACATCTCGTCCATGTGGAGTAGCTGTTTATTTATGTCCTGTTTGTACTCCGCTGCAATGTGTTAGTATAAACATGAAACATACTTGCTTTTTTATCTGCTTTTAGGGCCACTTAAGATGTAAGATAACGTCTGACAGAACAGTAAACAACTGCTCTGCTTGCAGGTCCTGAGCACGTTAGCACAAGGCTGCGGGCACATTACACACGACTCTGGATCACGCACTGTCTGACTGTGTCCGACGGCATGAGCATTTTCACATTACAATGTATTTTAAAGACGTTACTACAGCATTAATAATGAAAAATTGTCTATTGTCTTCCATCAGTTTTGTTTTGTATTTGAAGCTCAAAAGTCAAAGTTTTCTTTTTGCTGCATTATGAACATCGTGTAAAGTAAATGCCATACGTAGAGAAGTGCAGGAGTTTTGTTTCCTTTTGTTCTCCCACTGGACATCATGACCCAAAAACAGGATTTCCTGTTGTATTAAAAAACACTGTATTCCCTTAATCTTTAAGACAAGAAATAGCTTGTTTTTTTGTTTTTTTTGCAGCTATCCTATTTTTAATTAGTCTTTTAATTAGTCTCACAGGAAAACTCAAAAACATCCTCATCCTTAATTTCGTAGTTTTGGCAAGTTACCAAAGAGTTTCTGATATGACAGGTATTGGGGCAGCGGGCAAACCCCAGAAGCCATCAGACACCATTTTTCAAGTGCACATTTTCCCATTTATATTTAGCAATGAATATAAAATAAAGTTCAACATCTGTAAACATCTGTTTGATTTTTGCATAGGCGACTGCATGGTTTTATTTTGACCTGCTATGCTTTTGATAGTGCATGCACACAGTTTTTACTGGGTGTTTAATGCCACGTTCACTTTGAAATAAGTGATACTTGATACTTAAGTCGGGCTGATCATTTGTGTAGCTCACCCTCCTGGACTCTAAACATGTGGAATCTCAACAGTGACGTTTCTGAATAAAACGTGATCATTGTTAGAACTGATGGCCGAAACCTATGAAACCAAAATCTAATTTTCCTGTCAATCAAATTCCAGATTAGGATTAAGGACAAAAAAAAATCTTAGTCACCCTGAAACAGACAAGAGAGCAGTGGTGTGGTGCGTCCTAGTGCATGATTCAAACTCAGGCCATACACTTGATACCACAGAGTAAAAATAGCATTTATTAATAGGACTGTTGTTACTGGTTTATGGAAAGAGCGTGCGCGCACACACACACACACACACACACACACACACACACACACACACACACAAACACACACAAACACACACACACACACAGTGAGAGAGAGAGAGAGAGAAAGAAAGCCCCCTATGCAGAGCTGGACTGAGAACAAAGAGTTTGTATTTACTGTAGGCTCAGGTGACAATACATGACAAACTGAAATAGACTGGGTGGTGGTCTGTGCTGTGTCTGTGTATAACGCGTGTGTTTGTTCTTCCATATATTTGCGCACCAGTTTGTGTGCGTTTGCGTGTGTCGGTCGGTGGTAACACCCTGGGCAGCTTGCCCCGCAGATGAGATTTCCATCCGAACAGGAAGTGGATTGCTGCCACTTCCCGTGCAGAACACGGCCAGCCTGTGAATACTCATTCATCACTCGCGCACGGACACACACACACACACGCACGCACATATACACACATGTGCAGAGACTGAAGGGATGATGGGTTTATTTTTACAGCGTTGATTTATATCTAACACTTGCACCTTTTATGTGCGTGTAAACTCTGTATGTGTAAATCCAACATGACGTTTTCTTGACTTCAAAGACGCTCAGACAACAGGAGGCGAGTTCAGACTGATGTTCGTACCTCTTCACTGTCTGGCCTCTTGGCCTTCTCTCCCTCTCCCCTTCCTCCACAACTGATCTCACTCCGTCTTTTGTCTTGTATTTGATTTACATTTCATCTATTTGACATAGAAGCTCATAGGCAGTGAGTTGTGTCCAGTGTGAACTTGCAGGGCGGGCGGGCAGACAGGGTGTGTGAGTTACTGTTGTTGCTTTTTATAATTAGTTCAGGAAACTTCGACAATCATCTGTCAGTAAAGAGAGGCGGTATCAATCTCCGTCTGACAATAGCAGGAAAGACAAACACACACACATACACACACATACACATACACACAGAGCTCTGCATTCCACCACATTCCACCCTTGTGTATGTGTGTGTGTGTGTGTGTGTGTGTGAATACAGTATGGACTTGTGTTTACTTGTATATCCCACATTTACCCTCGCTCTGCAAAGAGGCAGATTGCTTGTGCACTTAAGCGAAATGCTTTGGATGCTGAACTGCAAAGGTCCCAGTCTCTCTTTCTGAGATCAGATGAAATTTTAATGACGCCCACAGAGAAGAAACTCTGTCGCTGCAGCAGCAAACAGTGACGGGACACAGAAAATACAGAGGGGTGTAGAGCATCTTATAGGGAAATATACACACAAACTCACATTTAGTATGGATGGTGGATTTTGTCGGTTATGGCATTGTGAGGTTAAGAAGAGTAGGAGCAGTGGAGTTTATTAACGCACAATCATATGGTTACTGTGACGCTCACGACACAGAAATGCAGCTTCCTCTGAGCCGGTCACTAACGAAACTCAGCATCCCTCCAGGTTTTTATCAAAGACCTCAGACATGTTACGTTAAAGTTAAAAACATCTGACCTTTAACTTTACATCAGTGTAACTCGAAATATTGATAATTACATAATTAAAATGTGTATGTAAGAAATGAAATGATGTAACTGTATGATTATAAAAACATTCATATCACACAGGAGGTTTAGTATGAGGACTCTCAAACATCCAGAATGGATTTGATACGTATGAATAAACTGTGTATGTACTGTATAATGCATCATATTTTCAGTACAACAAGAATAAAAGGATTTGTTGCGGAGAAAGACTTCAGGCTAGTGTTGTAAAGACCTCTTCATCTGTAACTGAGGCGGTGGATAATAAATGTACAGAATCTGCCAGTTTGTCTCCTCCATCGCGCCTTTTCTCTCCATCCCTCCCCGAGTTTCTCTCTCCCTCCAGGCCAAAGCTCCTGCATTTAGTCAGTAAACTGCAAATGTGTTTTTTAGAAACTGTTTTACGGCGATCCCACGCTGTGTTTACGACTCCTCCTGCCCAGGAGAGGAGAGAGGAGAGAGGAGAGAGGGGAGAGAGGGAGAGAGGGGAGAGGGGAGAGAGGAGAGAGGAGAGAGGAGAGAGGAGAGAGGAGAGAGGGGAGAGGGAGAGAGGAGAGAGAGGCCAAGCCGAGCCGGCACCGCGAGGACGCCACAAACACGATCCAGGAAGCTGCTGAGCTCACGCGAAGAAAAACCCTCTGAAACTGAAACGGGTCACTCCTCCTTGCCTCTCACCCTTTTACTTCTCTCCTATAATCCGCGCTCCCTCCCACTACACCCCTCGCCTCATACTTTTGCTTCTCCTCTTCCTCCTATCCCTTCATCATCTCCTTATCTCACCCATTTTCATCTTCAGTCCTCCACTTCTCCCTCCCACCATTCTCCTTCTGTCAAGTGCGAACTCCTTCTTCTCTCCTCTTCTTTCACCTCTTATTTGCTTCTCCCTCACTCTTCCTCCACCCTTCTCCTCCTCCTTTCCTTATCACTGCTTCTCCAATCATTTCCATACTGTTATTACTCAGGTAGGTATGTATGTACACACCCATACATATCTATATACATGTATATAGATATATATGTATGTATGGGTGGTTGTGTGTGTGTGTGGTGGTGGTGTGTGTGTAAAGGTGTTCATCTCATCTCTACAGGGAGTTGAGCATCCTCAGCTTCTCCTGAACACAGGCGGATGTAGAAGGAGGAGGAGGAGGAGGAGGAGGAGGGGGAGGAAAGACAGAGGCATTTTCTTTGGTCTAGCAAGACAGCTCCGAGCCCTCCCTCTCCTCCTCCTCCTCCTCCTCCTCCTCCTTCCCCCTCCATCTCCTTTTCTCACCCGCCACCTCCCGCTCCCTCACATTAATTCAGCGAGGTACTAAATATTTCTTTTAGTAGAAAAAGCGATTTCTCTCCGTGGCTCGCTGTGGCTGCTGCTGCTGCGCTCGCCAGCGCTTTCACCCTCTTCACACACCTCACCCCTCAACCCCTGCACACATGGGAAGTGCTTTTTTTATGGACTAGCCAGAATTATAAATGTTCAGCTGTGTTTATGGCTTATTAGGCAGTTACAGGAAGGAGGGGAGCATGTGTTTTATTGGCTTAATTGGGAAAGAACAGCTTCCTTGCTGCATTAGCACTATTTTCCTCTCATCAACGGCCTTGGCTGGCGAGGCGGCGCTCTGTGCAGTCAAAGGTGCCCTCGCTGTGCCATTCTTTCTGCTGAGGACGAGGAAAGGGCTTCTGCGTGTGTGTGTGTGCGTGCGTGCGTGCGTGCGTGCGTGCGTGCGTGCGTGCGTGCGTGCGTGCGTGCATTTGTGTGTGCATGTGTCGCAGGGAAAGAAAGGTGTGAGTTTTGAGCTGAACACGCTCAGACACAGAGATGCTAAACTGAGTAAAATCCTCTCTGTCGTGAATGTGAGATAAACGTGCGTATGGTTGTTTTCTAAAGGCTAAGAGTGTAAGCATGTGTGCATTTGATTGTGTGGTGTGTGTGTGTGTGTGTGCGCGCAAGCAGGCATCCGTCCCAGTGCTTGACTATGAAGCTGCTTCTTTCATTAGTCAAGAGGAGAGACGATTCTGGATACTCCTTTGAGTCTGACACCACAGAGCGATCTTGTAATGTGTTTTATCTTTTTTTTTTCATCCCTCCTTCCCTCCTTACACCACTCCATCCCTCCCCAAGTCCTTTAATTCCTCCCCCTCTCTCACCTCCCTCCCTTTCCGGCGCGTGTTGCGCTCTGTCGCTCCCCCAGCGTCTGAGGTGGAGACTAAACAGCCGAGTTATTTATTGTGATGTTTTCGTGGCCGCCTGGTTTAAATAACAGTTTGGTCTCTCTGCAATCCTCCCTCTCATCTCTCTGCCTTTATTCTCTCTTTTTCGTCGCTCGCTCTCTGACGCGCTTTTCTTTGCTCTCTCCTTTCTCTTCCCCTCCACACACACACAAACACACACACACACACACACACACACACACACACACACACACACACACACCCCTCCTCCCATCATGCTCTGGATAATGGTACATTGTTAACGGGCTGTCTATTGTTTGTGTTGTGTTCTTGGCTAAGTGGAGGGTGAATAGTTTTCAGATGACAAACATGAAAGCTCACTGCCAGCCATTCTGATCTGCTGGGCTGGAGCTAGTTATACACAGAGCCATCTGAAGCCCGTTTACCCTCAGTCAGTGGAGATTTACAATGTACGATGGTGTCACAGCAAGAGTTGTGTGTGTGTGTGTGTGTGTGTGCTACGTCTTTGTGTGTTGGTGTATTTTTGTGACAGGCTTGGCCCCACTGATTGGCATTTAAAAGTTGTTGTGCCAAACTGTTGTTTAGATTCTGGGTTTGCAGATGAATATAACTCTCATCGCTCTGATCTCCAGGGGACAGAAAGCGGCATGAACACACTTTAATTCAGTTTAAACAACTCATAAGGACGACAGCGCCATTATACGAATCGGAATAAAGTTCACCCGCTCTTTTATTTACCAGAATACTTGTGGTCATCTGGTGAGTCTTTATGTAAAGACTGTGTATTGAAAAGATTTGGATGGATGCAGTTTTGTACACAACGGCTACATTACTGCTGTGTCTCAAGTGCTTCAGTCAGTGCGCTCACATGTGGCACGCTGTGCACGCAGTATACTCGGGTCGTGTTGCCCCAAATCAAACACTGCTGTTATGCGCTCACCAGAAACTATGACCGCGACATGTGACCACGATTGCCGCCCACCTGCCAGCTGTTTGGTCGCTTGACTTGTGTCACGCGACATTGTGAAATTAGGCTTCCTTCGGCGCCGTCGGCGTATCCCACCTTCCTCTGTCGCCGTTTGCACAGTTTTCAAAACACATTGGTGGATCCCTCCATTCCTGCTGTGTAGCCAAGATGGCGACCGTTGAAGGTGCCAGAAAGGCCCAATCTGCAATTTTGTCACTGTGAATTAAAGTTGTATTTGTGTTTAAAGTTGAAACATTCGATGTTATAATGATGATGAAAAAAATAAATATAAATAAACTGACCTACCACCAAACCTCCAGAAATCCCACCTTCTGTCTCTCTGTAGACTCGTACACATAGATCTATCAATGCTGAGTGATGCACGTGTCAATGTATGTGTATACACACACACACACACGTACCAACTTTTATTTCTGTCTTTGTGAGTACACTCATTTACATAATTCCCTTAACCATCACAACTAAATGTCTAACCTTAACAATTGTAACCTGAACCGTAAAACCGAGTCTAAACCCTTTAACAGCCATTTGAAGGCGTGTCAGACAGTGAGCTCCGGCCAAAATGTCCTCACTCCTCAAGGTCTATAACTCATACTGGTCCTCACAAAGATAGATAGAAGTACACACACACACACACACACACACACACACACACACACACACACACACACTCACACTCACACCGGGCATTTATGGCAGCAGCTCCATCGTGGATGTGATGGAGGGTGTGAAGCTGCATTTTAATGGATGATTATGTTTTATGTTTTCTCTACAATGACCCGCACTGGCAGACCAATATTGTTCCCCTCCCATCCCACACGTCCCACACACACCCACACATACATTTACACTACTACAACTACCCCCCTTCGTAATATCCGTCCACCATATGCCCCTCACCCCAACCATCCTCCCACACACACACACACACACTTGCAATCACCTCCCCAGCCTCCTCCCCTCTCACCTCTCGCTGTGTCGGGATGACATCAGGTGTTTTCCTCTCTCCTCGGGGCAGAGAGGAGCGTGACTTAACATCCAGCCTTTATAGTAAAGGACATTCTCCTCTCTATTACCTACTGATGGAAAGGTCAACCAGCATGAATAGAAAGGGTGCAACTGCTCACAATGTAAAACGCCTTCTCTTCTCTCTTCTTCTCTCCTCTCCTCTCCTCTCCTCTCCTCTCCTCTCCTCTCCTCTCCTCTGCTCTTCTGCCCTGTCAGCACTCTCGACTCCTTACCTCCCTTAATCTGACACACATAATAAGGCAGATAGAGGGGAAAGACTGAGAGACTGACAGGGCTCTGTCAAAATCACATTCTGTCAGTGTGAAGGGAGAGAGGGAAGGAAGAGAGAGAGAGAGATACCACTCCTCTATCAGTGCTGAGTGGCAGAGCAGGACAAAGGAGAAATTATTTTGAATTCTGAGAACCATTAGCATGACTATAGATGCATTAAAATGCTAGATAGTGGAGGCAGAGACGGGAGGTGGGTGAGGGTGAGGACACTGCATGAAAGAGGGAGAGTGGAGGGGAGGAGCATGATGTGTGAGTGACTGTATCATAGTAACACGGATGCTTACTCGGTCTATCCCACATTTTACGGCAGCCAGAGCTCATGAGGCAACGTGAAATCATTTTCAGAGGAATTTGATCAAATAGTTTTGTTCCCCCACAAGTGGGAGTGACTCATCTCCAATCACACAATCATCCACTGAAGCTTGTTGAATGAGGAGGACGAGGGAGAAATGACTAAATTACACAATAAGCAGGCTTCAGTGGAAATGCAACCAAAGATCTAACGACCGCAACCGCAGCCGAACAAAGTGCAGTTGAGTCGACCGCGAACCTTCCTCCAAGTCTTCCACCTGCTCTTGTTTCTGTTGGTTTGTCTTATATATCTGGTGTTTATGATTACACCCAAGCTTTTCGTACCGTGAAGGACTTTGTATAAACTTTCATTTCCTTCCTTTTCTGCGCACAACCATCTGAATTCTGCCGTTTCATCTGAAAGGAAAGTTTAGATTCCTTTCCGTTCTTCTCAAACAGGCCGTCACCCCGATTTTAAACATAGTGCTTATAAAAAGTCGCCCCGGCCACCTCTCCCTCATTCTTTGTCTCTTTCACTCTAATTCAGTTAATGTTGCCTGAGAGGAAGTGTGACCCCTTAGATACATTACATCACCAATGGAGATTACACTGACAAATTAACACCATATGCACACACACATGCACGCCACCAACTGTAACTGCACACATTCCTGATATAACAGCCGCAGTTTTCACAGCAGCTGATTTGCTTGTAGCTGTTCTGAATATAATGATCAGCGTCATCCAAAGTTTTCTTTGACAGCGAGTCACAGTTTATGCAAACTTCAACATTTTGCTGCTGTAAACACCAGTTGTCTTTTCCGTCTTTCTCTGTCACACAGTGGATGTGTTTCATTTTCAGTAGTGAGAACGTGTTTGGAATGAATAGAAGAAGACAACTCAATTCAAGAAAGTTTTAATTGGTGCCCCAGTCTGGGTAGTATTGTGCAAAAATGGGAATCGCCAACCTGAAATAAAAGCCACAGAAATGCAACAGAAAAACTATTAAATGATAATATTAACACCCAAGTTAAAAGGGAGGGTGGAGGGTTACTGGTATATTGTAATACAAGACTGCAGCTCCTTATTTTTGCAAATCATAACTGGTTTATACAACTGGTGAACACAGAGAAAGTCATTTCCTGGCCTCTTGTATTTAGCAATCACAGTTTTAACCTGCGGGCCACAGAGCTTGTTTCACTGCCTTAACTTTGTCTACTGTTTGTTGCTGAGCAGCAGCAGCGTACACTGGGTTTATCAGAGCTTTTTTAATTTTTTTTTATTGAAAACAGCTGCTTGAAATGTGGTTGATGATGAGGATGCTGACCAAACAGCCAGAAAACAATGAGCTAAAAAATGCTATGAATCTTTGTACAGTTGACTTGAGTATTAACTCTCTGTTGGTTCCAAATAATTCAGTATTAATATGAAAATGGACTTTAAATCAAAATGTAAAGAAGAAGCTACATGATCATTCACTCTCCTGCAAAAACAGCTGGCTGATGATTCCTCTTTAGTGCTTGTAGTAAACGGAAGCACCTCTACTGCACTTTACTTGTATTTCTGCCTTACAGTATATACTGTCTGTGTTGTTGTTGTGTGTGTGTGTGTGTGTGTGTCCTAGTGTCTTTCTGTACCAATTTTTCCCCCTACATCTGCTATTAGACTCTGCTCTTGTCTGTGTCTTAGCTGTGAGCTTTAATCTAATAAAGTGTGTGTGTGTGTGTGTGTGTGTGTGTGTGTGTGTGTGGTGTGTGTGTGTGTGTGCAAATCAATAGTGATATATAATTCACTGCATCCCGGCCCCACCACTCTTTATACCCACACATACTGCCTATTTAATATTGCATGAGGACACACACACATACAGAGCTGGGGGCAGGGGGAAGGAATAGATGTGTGATTTGTGTGTGTGTGTGTCTCTGTGTGTGTGCGCCCCCCCCCCCCCCCCCCCCCAGGATCGTAAAAGAGGGTCTTTTACGCCCCTCTAACCTCCTCTCCCTACGTGATCTGAGTGCAGCTTTACCTCCTTAAACTTCCATCACTTTTTCCTCTCTTTCTCCATCTTTTCTCATTTTCTCTCCATCTCTCTCTTTCTTTTCTAATCTTTGTTTTTCTCTTTCTCTCTTGTATCTATATTCGTCTCTCTCTCCCTCTCTCTCCCTCTCTCTCCCTCTCTGTATTGTTTTGAACCTTACCCTTGGGGTCTCCACATTCACTCTTATTCTGTGTGAATAAATAAGAATTCATCTCCACATTTAAATAGCTTCAGGGTTTCCGGCACACACACAAACACACACATGCACACACTCCTCAGTCATGTTTATAAATCATTAGAGTTTGGGGTCACCAGGGGTCACATCTCTCTCTCTGGCCACCGTGCTCCATCCTGATTGGTTGTTGACACTGCAGGCCACTCACCATCCCTGTTAGCTTAGCTGTGCTTTTACCCTCACCTTTCCTCAAGTGTGTGTTTGTGTATGCTGAATTATTTAACAGTTGCTGCTTCTGTTTATGTATATGTGTGTGTGTGTGTGTGCTTGCAGAAAACGCTCAGACTCCAATGCCCCCCTGTCCTCCTCATCCTATTTGTTATCGTAGAGTTTCATCAGGCTGCAACATATTTTACTCACATTCCCAGTCACATACAAAACCCCTCCACACACACACACACACACACACACACACACACACACACACACACACAAATATGCACATAAACACACACGCACACTTTCTCCTCGTCTTTTGGGCTTCTACATTCATATTTTATCGCCTTACGACTCTGTATGAGTAGCTTCAGTGTGTTTTATTGCAACATGAAAGAGCCACTCCATAAACATGTTAATGTCTTTGATCACATAATGAGCCGAACAAATAGGAAACAACAGGGAGATTAAGCAGAGTAAGATAAAAAAAAAAAATTAAAAAAATCTGTACGCACACTGCCTGTACAATCTCAGTTTGTCTGAGCGGGAGCTAATTAGTGGTTTACGCCGTTATGCCATTCTTTTACACTTGGAGACTTGGCATAACAGGAAGTAGCACTGGTGATAGTCGGGGAGGCAGACACGCAGTATGCACACGTCGTCACACAAACACACTCGCGCATATCTACGGTGATATTTGTCATCACAATAACATCTGCCCATGACAGAGAACAAAGGGGGCGAACTGTTAATTGAATGAGGGCTGTAATTATCTTGGGTCATTTATTTTTAAATTATTAATTGTTTTTTTTGTTTAATTGATTAAAGGAAAAAAAGAAGAGAAAAAAAGAAATGTCACAGTGGAGAAAGCACAGGTGTAAATAATGAAATTAATAATGGCTAAATGCCATTTAGCCCACTTCAGTTTTAGAGTCCTGGTATTGTGCATGCCGTGTCACTGTCACACTGTTGGGACACCTGAATATACTGTAACTGATCCATTGTTAACGTTACCAGTAACACCTGCGCTTTACCTGCTATAACACGTCAAAATATGTGCTGTGGAAAAGGCTGAGGGCTGAGTAGCTGCTTTATCATTTGATCAAATTATAAATACTAAATGTTTCTGCTGTTGTTTGTTTACCTTCCTGGACAACCACAACTAAAGTGTGATCACTTCGATAGATACATCCAGGAAATCAGAGTCTGCTGTGTGTTATATGGAGGTTAGGTCCTGCAGTACTACAGTACAATCCCTTAAAACTGATTACTTTTAAATTTGGACACAACTGACGTAGCATTATTCTCCCTTAGGCAAGACTCTTACTTTAAAAGTGAAGCTTTAATGTTAACTGTAAAACCCAAAACAACAAGTCCTCCAACCTAAACAAGCAGATTGTTTATCCCTCTTGATACGATGTAGAGGAGTGGTGCGGCCCGACATGGCAGCGGGAGATATTCCACGGATGAACTAACTAACCCTTTTATGATGTGGCAATGCGAGGGTTAAGGTTTGGTTAGGTTTAGAGAAAGATCATGTTCTGGATTGAAATAAGTACTTTGTCAAGGTTAGAGGACGTCTGTCATCATGGTTACAATGATAAACATGTGGTTAAGGTTATGGAGCGATTGTGGTTAAGGTTAAAAGTACCAGTTAAAAGTAACTGTTGGTTTAAAACGGGAAATAAACAGTGGTCTCTGGTGTCAAAGTCTGACATTTTGTTGATCCGTCCGTCCTGTGATGGAAATCGTGCAAGCTTGCAAACTGATGATGGAGGAAGTTTGAGGAGATCCAGAAGTCTCACGCTGTCTCATCTGTTGATTGAAGCTTGGCCTGACGCCATAATTACCTCAGCCACTAGAACGCTTTGTCACGTGATCGTAAACATATCATCTTGGGGCTAATGTCGTCTCACATGACCACTAGAGGTCGAGTCAAAGTAAAATGTAACTATGAGTCGTGATAAGCTGCTTGCACAACTGACCGATGGGGTCGTTCTTTATGAGAGGAGAGTCTTTTGTTTACAAACATTTATTTACAATCAAGTGACAGAGTCCTCTAGTGGCCATAGTAATTATGACTCTTTGGGTAATTGTGCCAGGGAGTAAATGTCACACTATAATTAAAGACCACTGTTCCTTTTCCGCTCACTTCTTATACTCTTTACCTAATACGTCTTCCACCACGAGAAACTGAAAAGGTTTTAGCTCTGATTGAGCTGCAACAACTGTTTCTGCTGTAAATCTCTACTGATGATTTAATACAAATCCAAATACAGCATGGAAGCTGCCAGTCATATTACTAATGTGATGTAACGGGGGTGACATTAGAAATTAGAGTAGGCCCACAGTCGATTTCTGTTAGTGGTGATGCAGCACTTTTAAATGGTGAATAACAGAGGACGGCGGCTTGTTCTTGAAAGACGTGTCTGTTGCTGTAGATGTAAAGACAAAGAGGAGAGAGAGAGAGAGAGAGAGAGAGAGAGACATAAGTGGAGTGAAGATTTGTTTCTATTTTCATCATTATCTCGTCCTGTGCAGTCTCTCTGAGTGGAGCTCCTTGTTTAGGAGTTCTAGCTGTAGTCAGTGTGTCGCTTTTCTTCTTCTTCCTTTTGGTGTTTTTGTCTTCCTTGTTCTTCTTCCTCTATGTTCTTGATCTGTGAGGTGTTGTGAGTTGTTTTGTCTGGTTAATTACCTACACCCCAGTTGGGAGGCGAGTGTTTGACAGTTGTCAGCGCTGTGTGTGTGTGTGTGTGTGTGTGTGTGTGTGTGTGTGTGTGTGTGTGTGTGTGTGTGTGTGTGTGTGTGTGTGTGTGTGTGTGTGTGAGAGTGAGAAAGAGAGAGAAAGGATAGGGAAGAGGGTGTAAATCTGACTGTATTGCAAGACCTCACTTATGTGACAGCATGTAGACATGATGGCTTTGCTGCCGTTCAGGTACCAGACAACATTGCTGTCTGTCTCTCTCTCTCACACACACACACAGAGTGAGGAGTCTCCCATTGTACTTCGTCTCTTGCTGTCTCTTTCTGTGGAGGTGGTATTTCTTTGATCACAGCAGCGACAGTGATTAAAAGGAATGATGCCTGTTGTGAAGGCAGCTGTGTTTAAAAGGGGACCAGGTAGCATCTTTCTCTCTGTCTCCCACATCCACTGCCACCCCTTCCTCTTAATTTCTCTCTTCCTTTTTTTTTTTTTGCTCTCACTGGCTCTATCCTGTATTGGTGGCGATGGATGCAGCCCAACCATTTCCAGCGTAATGTACATGAACATGTTGATGTGGATGTGTGTGTGTGTTCCTGCATGCTAAGCGGCGTGCCAGATCAGGTAGTTTTGAACAGGACAGCAAAACCTGTCTCCTTCTTCCCCTTCATCTCTCTTTAACAAGTTCATTTATTCATGAGGGTGAACGAACAGACACAACACACACACACACACACACACACACACACACACACACACATACACACCTTGGTTGGGTGGCAGGAGGATAGACTGTTGGCAGATGAAAGAGAGAGTTCCTGAGCTGTTGTTAAATAGTCTGTCAGCATGACACACACACACACACACACACACACACACACACACACACACACACACACACACACACACACACACACACAAGCTACCACATACACTTGAATTGAAAGTTTGTGGGGGAAAAATGAGCTGCTTTGTTTTCAGACTTATAGATTTTAATTATTAAAAATTTAAAAGGGAGAAAATAATAAACATTAATTATTCAAAAACGGCATGTTAATTGGTTCTTGAATATTCAAAAGAAAACAAGGCCATGAATATTCAGATGTATAAAGAGAGGATTAGAGAGCGCAAATGAAGAAAAACATGCTCTTCTAATGAGAGGAAAGGAAAGGAATGGGAAGGAAAGGAGAGAGGAAAGGAGAGGAGAGGAGGTGCAAAGAGAAGCAAAGGAAGAGATGGAATCTGTGTGTGAAGAGGAGTGGAGGGTGAGGAGAGGAGGCGGGGGAGAAAATGAGTGAAAATGAATAAGGAGGGGAGGTGGCACTGTAGAGGACAGAACATGAGACAAGGGAAAAGCGATGGTGAGAAGAGAAAAGCAAAAAGAAAACAGGAGAGAGTTGGGGGGGGGGTCTTTTGTGTTTTCACCATGATGGATGACAGTGTTGACTAAATGAGCTAAATTAGAAGCTTTTTCCTGCAACTCGGTTGAAATATTATTAACACACAGCAACTTTAGTGAAACATATGATTCAGCTGCACATAATGACCTTGGCTATTGATATGGGAATAGAGGGAGTGGAGGGGTTTTTGTAAAGGGAGAGTGGGGGGTGCGTCACATGGTCTGTTGCAATGCAGGTCTCTCTTATATTCTGTCATTAAAACATTAACCCCTCAAATGCCTTAATATACACCCTCTCCTACACACACACACACACACACACACACACACACACACACACACACACACACACACACACACACACACACACACTTACTTAATAGCTTTAATTAGCTGGGCATGTGTCCACTCTTGTAATTAGCTAATAACAGCTACATGGATGTGGTTAATTAGAGGTAGGAGGTGCTTGTGAATTAAAAAAGCCAACGACACCATCACTGCAGAATATCACTGCTAAAAACCTCCGGTAGCTCATAAGGGCAAAACATGTAGCGCAAATAAAGCATAAACATTAAGGGGAAACATGCTCCGATGCAACAAATACAAACAGGAAAAACACACACAAAAAGAATTGCTAACTAGAAAATGCTTCTAGAGGCTAGAAGGAGTGATGGGCGCGATTTGCATAAATAACATTATACAGATACTTTTACATTTCACACATTTCTGAAAACCTCAGAAGAAATTTCCAAACGGATATTATTTGGACAAACTGACCACATATTTGAAATCTAGATGATAACTTTCTCAGCTGAAAAAATTTTAAATAACAGTTTTCTGGTTACATACAGGAAGCAGAAGCGTGGGTCACGTTGCACCGTAAAAACCACAGCTATCGGAAATACATAAACAAAACGACATTTTTTAAAATCAGAAGTGAGGTGTATCAGCAATAGTGTATATTGTTTGAAGTCTGCGTTGTTGCTTTATCGGAAGTAATGTGGATTTTGTCACGTGTTCACTGTCTAATCATCCCTTTCTCCTCTCTTTTATGCCTCCTCCTGTTCTCCTGGTGCTGCTCTGATATCTACAAAGGTAAGAGAAGTGTTCTGTTTTGTTTTACAATTAATGTCTTTAAAGGAACAGTACATCATTTTTGCTTAATCTCTCATTACACATGAAAAAGGGACAGATTATCTGAAGAGCTTGTCATCTTCTCTTCTCTTCTCTTCTCTTCTCCTCATCCTCCTCTCTCCTCCTCTCTCCTCCTCTCTCTCCACTTAATTGGTGCCCCATCAACCCGTTAATCAAATTACTTCTGAACCAAAATTGACAGTTTTCATTAATTATAAAGGATTATTCTAATTGCAATTCAAATTTATTCATTTACAACAGACGGCGCTCAGTAATATTTCAGTGAATTAGCATATTAAATGGAGTGGTTCGTACATTAGTTATGGTAATGTATGCATATTTCCTTATTTGGAACGGGTGAGCCATATGCGTGCCACGCGGGCAGCTCGTGCGTCTGTGTGGATTTGAGTGTGTGCGTGCGCGCACAGGTGAGGAACCTCTACAGTGTTTAATTTGTTTGACAAACGTAGCGGGAGTTAAATCCTCCAGCCTGCCCCGTACATCTCCCTCACCTTCTCCTCTCCTTTTCCCTCTCTCTGTTTCTCCCTCCCGCCTCCTGCCTCCTCTCACCTTGTTTCCTCCTCTTCTCCCGTCACTGCTCATCTCTTCCCGTTAAGGTCACAAATTGACCTTTAGGTTGTTATCCTCCAAAAATAAAACTTTAAGAGCAATAAATAGAAAAGCAATTGTGGTTTATATCATGCAGTTATTGGGAATGACATCATCACTCCCCTGTACAGTTGAGTCCTTGATGTCCGGTGCACGCCTCTCTTTCGTCCCCTGCCCCTCTGTCTAAAAAGACACCAGGGGCAAAGACATGAGAGGGGCTGAGGCGATCTGTGGCAGTTGATGTTAAGTGGGTCAGCCTGAGCGAACAGTCAGCGTCCAGATCAGATGAGACCATAAGAGCTAGTGAGTTTTTTCCTAAATATTTCATCCCACCAAGATGTCGTGACTAAATAAAACATCATCCCTTTAAATAGACAAGGTAACAGGATGGGGATACACACATATTCCCCTAGTAATGCACACATACACATAAATGGATGCAGCTGCAGAGCACTGAAACACGGGATGCGACATCTTTAACCTACAACACGTCTTATACAGTGTGTTTTGTTTTATATAGATTAAACACATTTCTATATATACACACACTTGTACAGTATATACCGTGATTACTGGCCAGGAAGTCCTCACCCCTAAGTGACATGCTAGGTCATTTGTCATTGCTTTCCAAACTGACCCACATGACCTTTACAAGAGTTATTCATGTGTGTGTTTACCGATCTGCCGGCTCTGTGGTTGAGTATTAGTTTAGCCAGCTACAGCTTCTTAGCTAAGGTTATGAGAAGACTGCGGTCGAGGTTAGAAAAACCAACGGTAACTGCTGGTAAGAGACGGGATGTGAACAGCGGTCTCCAGTAGACAAACCATCAGAGGTTTAGTGGCGCTACGACAGCTTCATGCAGACATGGGATTTGCTTCTGAGTTACAAAAGTCATCTTTGTGAGACCACAAGAGGTGTTTATCGGGAAAATGGAAACAGAGGTTGTGTAGGTTTGTGCAGGTTTGTGCAGTGCTGAGGACACACACAAGCGAGGGAGTGGCATCAGAAAGGATGAAGAAGTCAGATATGACATGGAGAGGAGCAAGAACCTGGAGAAACACACACAGACATACACACACACACACACACACACACACACACACACACACACACACACACACACACACCGCATCCTCCAGTGGAAAGGAGCCTTATAAATGCTTTTCTTAATCAGCATCATTATGACGGAGATGTTCCCTTGGCAGCCAGTGAGTGAGCGTGAGTGAGTGAGAGATGCAGGCAATCTCACAGGCAGTGAACCTGTGTGCTTGTGTGTGTGTGTGTGTGTGTGTGTGTGTGTGTGTGTGTGTGTGTGTGTGTGTGTGTGTGTGTGTGTTTGAGTGAGTGACTGATGGAGAAAGAAAGAGACAGGAGGAGAGAGGAGGAAGAGGTTCCTGTCAATATCACTTCCTTCATCACTGCCTTCCTCTCCTCTCTTCCTTTTCTTACCCCCCTACACCCCATGAATTATTTGTAAGACCAATGACAAAGGAACACACACACACACACACACACACACACAGACACACACACACACACACACAGAAAGCCCTACTAGTTTACTTTATCTGCCTGCAGCCCACTGCAGGTCACTGGTGCTGTTGTCTTGTTACCATGTAATCACCAAGACTGTGTGAGCGTGTATGTATGTGTGAGAATAGTTGTGTGCTTGTGTTTGGTTGTAGCGATAAACTGTGTGTGTGTGTGTGTGTGTGTGACCAACAGAGAGAAGTAAAAAGGATAAAAAGGCTGAGCTTTAGATCGATTTGAGGTAAGCTGTGTGTGTGTGTGTGTGTGTGTGTGTGTGTGTGTGTGTGTGTGTGTGTGTGTGTGTGTGTGTGTGTGTGTGTGTGTGTGTGTGTGTGCGTGCATGTTTGGCCTAGAGCTAGCTATCCTTTAGCTGCTCACCCTTCACTCACTTTCCCCGCCTTGCCTCTCCCCTCTCTCCTCGGTCTCCTCTCCTTCCACCTCTTCTCTCCTTTTTTCTCCTCTTCTCCTCCTCTTCCCCTCCCAAATCAATCTCTCTCATCTATAATTCAACAGTTTGCCTTCAGCCTTTAAAATATACACCACAGTAACCTCCTCCACTCCCTCCTTCCCTCCCTCCCTCCCTCCAAGTCTGTCTGGCCCTCACCTCTTTACTGTGCCTCCTGTGAGAAAGAGCTCACATCATGTTGCAATTTAATCTTATCATGTCGTCTTATCACCCCAACAGTACAGAGGCATCACAGCACCAACGTCCAGGTTAATTTCTTATTAAGGGTCACTACATCTGTTGTGACTCCTGTCCGGCAGCGTTACCGTTGCTGAAGTATTTAACAAAGTTCACAACGATAAAGGCAAATAATCATTTTGCAGATTTTCCAGACAGCACAAATTGCTTGTTTGTGTTGCGGGGCACATTAAGTTTGATGTAGTTACTCATGATATGTGAAATGTGTGTAACACATACAAAGTTTTTGGCTAATTCATTAATCTGTATCTCATTAGGTCTTTGACAATTAAACACAATCAGAGCCAGAAACAGACTGCACATGCACAAGACAAAGATTTATTGTGACTTAATACAGTCCAGGTTTTAAAGGATAATTCCTATCTATTATAATTTGGATTTTATTTTCAGTTATTCCTATCCGTGATGATAAGATTGAACTCACCAAGGTAACTGATCTAAGAAAATAGCACCAGATCAGATAGATCTGTGTCTTGTGCACATAGTTTTTCTGCACGATGGTGTTAAGGACATTTTGAATACACTTGATTTTGATTTTACCTCCAAATAAAGTGGACTAGATCTAAGTCTGTTGTCCGATCCAAGGACACAGGTTTGGTTTTATCGTTGTATGGACATTTTTCATCAGACATTCAAAACAATCAGTTGTGCACTTGCTCTCTATCTTTCTTTTTCTCATTCACATGCACATGTGTGTGTGACTCATGACAGAGCCACAGCAATGCTCAAGCAAATCTTAAAAAGGACATCAGAGCTCACCTGGGAGGCAGCAGCTCACCTGTCTGCTACGCTCAGGCTGCTGCTGACAGGATTTTCAGAATAAATCGACACCTGACAATAACAAACAGACACTGAATAGTAAATATTTGTTGAGTGTCTGAGCGATGATCACAAATGAACTAACAACACATAACCCCTGAAAAGTTGAAACTATAAACACTGACTTCTTCAGATTCATCACTGACCCCACTGCTACCACTGCCGGGCTACAGCTGGTCAACAATGCGTGATACCGTTTGAATTTGAGGGTCGCCACATCTTAACCTCCATATCCCACTGTTTGACTCTTTATCATAACAGCTAATGTTTTGCAGAAAACACCAACCTGGCAACATATATATCACTGGGAACGCTGCGGAGCTAAACTGATAAGATTGTTTGAGATCAGTAAAAACATTGATTGAGGCAATCGGGGACTGTCCATACACAAATGTCATGGTCTGATCACCTCCCTCCGCTGTAACAGGTTGTGATCGTTCTTTACAGTGAAAGGGAATCAAACAAACTTGCGGATGAAGTTTCTCTACAAAGCAGCTTCTGTCCTATTTCCAGTACATGTACATTAGTATATTGGCATTTACTTTGCAAATGCAGCATTAACTCATCAAAACATAACTTTGTATGTGAATTTACTGAGGATCCTTAACTGACACAGTTGCTGCTCGTGGCCCTGCAGCTAATGATTGTGTGTCGCTCTGAGCAACGTTGTGCTGCCTTGTCACAAACTGATGACATCGGTGTCACAGTTACATGTAACAATAATGTAATGACACCTGTACAGGTCCGTCCCTGTGCTGAACAAGGAGACAGGACAAGTTATTAATACTCACTTTGTCTTAACCCTGGAAGACAGCAGCACGAGCCCCCCCCCCCCCCCCGCTCTGGCCTGCTCCGTCATTTAAATATGCAGAGATGACAACAATGACAGCATTAATAGTAATGATAGCAATATGAAGCTAAGCCCTCATCATCATCATCATTAGCATATCTCCAGGGATGCGAGCTGTGATTGACAGCTAGCTGGGTGTGTTTTGGGCTGCAGCTCAGCTATCAATTACCTCTGTGCATATCAACCATCATTATGTAAAATAACTCCGCTTCGCTCAGCTCTGCTCAGTTCTCTTAAGTCTTGTTCCCTCACATAACTCTCTTTCTCTCTCCCATGAATTTCCTCCCTCCCTCCATCCCGTCCTCCCTCCTCCACCATCTCTTTTTTTCTTTCTTTTGCACTTCATTTCGCTCCCGACCACTACACCCCCCCCACCCCCACCCCCACCCCCCTTTTACTCGCACTTTCTGCTCTGTGTCTGGGCTTCTTATTCTCACCACTCCTCTTCCCTGCTCTCACGCTCCTGTTACTTTGAGCATTGCTCATCCACAGCTCTTCATGTGCATGTGGAGGATGTCGTCTCAGGTGCTTCTTTTTTTTTTTTTTTGCAAATGGCAGCATGTTGTCAAAAAAAGGTACACATCCTCGTTCGTTCATTTCATTATGGACTTTGTTACATATCTTAATTGTAAAATGTTGTGTCCTTGCATCACACTACAGTGGCTGCAAGGTTGGTGCTTGTAGAGCCAAAATGTTAGTTGACTGACAGAAAATAATTGGCCACAACTGATTGTTTGTTTTAATAAATTTTCAAGCATTTGAGAGAAAATGTGTTATGTTTTGATTTGCACTGTTCAGACAAAATAAGCAATTTGAAGATGTTACCTTGGGTTCTGAGGGATGGTTGTCACTCTTCTGGCATTTTATCGACCAAACAATTCATCTTTTCACAGAGAAAGTAATCAGCAGTGATGAAAATGATGCGTAGTTGCAGCCCTATGTTGATAAGCTCATAGATATTCATTTACAAGACCTATTCCTTTACATTTATACAATCTTGGGTAATGTCTCATGACTGTTTGGAGCAGTTATAAAGATTAGAGCTTTCACTTTGGCTGTATCAGTATAGTTTCCAGGTTATGCAAGACTTGGTAAAAGTCACACATTATTGAACCAAGACTAAAGTGGGTTTCCATTTATCCTTCCAAGTAAAATGAATTCATCCTCCTCCTCAGATTCCGCCTCATCTCAGTGCTTCCTTCTGTTATTTAAATCTCTCTGGTCTTTAAATCTTATCAGCATACAAACTAGAAAATACCAGACTCTTGGTCTTTAACTATTAACTTTGCTACACAGACTATGAAGAGACTGACTTCTGCATCTTGTTATAGTTAATCAAATAAATTTGCATTGCGGCTGGACTGTAGGGATTCTCCCCGCGCCCCATATCAGCAAACCTCTGCTGAGGTGCTCTCCAACAGGACACTACAGGGCAAAGTAAAAACAAGCATTTCCCCCCACAGGAAGCAATAGATTATCACATTATTATTATTGTGATAATGGCCGAAGAGAGGGCGTAGTAGTATTTCATATCCTTGTTTTTCCTGCTGTTCGACTACTCCGATAGCAGGCACGGGGCCCAGCGATGCTATCTGATGTCACCACATTAAACAATAACAAGCACTCAGTGTAAACAGGAAACCGGAAGTTGATGTCTGACAGATCAACAGACTGAGAGGGGAGCTCGTACTATTAGCTAGATTAGCCATTTGAATTGACAGATGAGAAGGAAAACCATGTTAAACTGAAACGCTGGTCACTAATACTGTGATTATGGCAACAGTATTAACATGTAGCTCTTGTCTTACAATGTTTAAAATTATATTCAAGTACGCTCTGAATCATATTTACATGTTGTTTGCAAACAGTTTCTCTCCTCGTGTTGAATGGGGTTTTTTTTTTGTGAGAGGTGCCACCGGGAACTGATCAGTTACAGGCAGATAGGTACACAGGCCTTAGCACGTTGTTTCACACACATGCACATAGAGGAAGATCGTGAAAACAATCAGTCTGTCAGAAAGCTCTGCCAAGAAACTTGGCAGGCAGGTGAAATAAGACATCTAAGGAAAGCAGGGAGACAGAGAAGAGACAGAGGAGGCAGGAGCTGCAAAAGCACTGATCTGTTGTTCAGTTTGTCTGCACTAACTGACTCGCTGCAATTTCTCCACCTGTCAGCAACAACTCACCAGAATGCTGTGTGTGTGTGTGTGTGTGTGTGTGTGTGTGTGTGTGTGTGTGTGTGTGTGTGTGTGTGTTTTGGAGAGATTTTTTTTTTGTTTTTTTCTCTTCCAAGGAAGCATCGTTATTCTTGGCTCAGTAGAATGGCGAGTCTTTAGGGAATAAAACGGACACAGACATTCAGTCTTAGACATCCCCATACACACACACACACACACACACACACACACACACACACAAAGCTGGAATTCCCCCGGATGTCACCCTTGCCCTGTTGGCATTGTAACTGTTTAAATGAAAGGAGAGTGGCTGAAACAAACTCCCACAATCCTCTTTCTTCATTCTCTCTCCATCCATTTGTTTCTCCTTCACACACTCTCTGTTCCCCTCTCGTCTTCCCCACCGTGTTTCTCTCTCTCTCTCTCTCTCTCTCTCTCTCTCTCTCTCTCTCTCTCCACATCCCAACGCCCTCTCCATCCCATCACTCTGTCACTTCCTGTCTCTCTCTTCAGGTCTGTGTTAGTCCAATATATTAAATATTAATGTCAGTTGTGCTCTGAGCCATAATTGCCATCTCAGCCCCTGAATAATGGATGTCACTGTGCTGTTCGCCACTGCATCATGGCTAACGGGCTAAAAAAACAGCATGCAGCTGTGGTTGGCAACATTACTATGGCTAACAGAATGAATAACACTAGCATCCTGGTGTGGTTGATTACATTATCATGGTTAACAGGCTAAGAAAAAAAACCAACAGAATCCAGCTGTGCTACTGAGCCAGCGTCTCAGACCTTTTCTTTTATTTCTGTAGTTAGCAAGTGTGCAGAGGCAAAACATATTAGAGACTATTTGGCCCATACAAACCTAGAGTCCTTGTTGCAGTGTTGCATTGGATTGTTGTGTTGGTCATGAGCAGCAGGTCTGCCGGACCTGCAGTTAGTGTTTGCCTTTTTATTATTCGTAGCCACCATCTTTCCCAAACCTTAACCAAGTGTTTTTCTTACATCACCCTAACCATACATTTAGCCACCCATAACAAGCTCTCCCTAAACATGGTAGATGCCAGATATAGATATTGTAGAAAGCGGGAATTATACATACATTGGCATTGGATGTAAAAAAAAAAAACAGAAAAAAAGAAGTAATTTATCATAATCCAGGGTTTGCTAAATTATCCAGTATTGACAGTCTTGGCATGAGAAAAGGTTCATAGACACCATGTGTAATGATAAGCATATGGAGTCTGGTAGCCAAGTGATTAAAATACACACCATGCAAGCGCTATGTTCCTGGTTCAACGCAGCATCTTTCGTTTTTTTTTTTTTTTCTACCATTCTAACACTTCCCTGTGCAGATTGTGTGTGTATGTGTGTGTGTGTGTGTGTGTGTGTGTGTGTGTGTGTGTGTGTGTGTGTGTGTGTGTTGTGTGTGTGTGTGTGTGTGTGTGTGTGTGTGTGTGTGTGTGTGTGTGTGTGTGTGTGTGTGTGTGTGTGTGTGTGTGTGTGTGTGTGCGTGTGTGTGCGTGTGTGTGTGCATGCGTTGCAGCATGCAGGACTGGTGTTGGGTCAGCTCTCTGAGTGTGATACTCACAATATAGCAAAGGTCAACATCGCTGTTATCACTTGAACATGATCCGGCCTCGGAGAGAGGGGGAGACTGCTCCCCTCCCTCACAGTCATTCAGACTCTTATAATTGCCCGATTTAATTGGAGGCCTCTTAACGACCAGTGACTGGACCGGCCAATCAATTCACACAAGGTGTGTGTGTGTGTGTGTGTGTGTGTGTGTGTGTGTGTGTAGCTGCGGGGCCTTTTTGTAGCAGAGTTGATTAGGCCAGATGGGGTCAAGTGAAGGGGGAAGAGGAACGCACACATACCGCATTAAAATGTAGAAGATGTTCTGCTGGCAATCAATGAGAGAAAACGCTCTCACAGGAAACAGACGGAAGGAGTCAAGCTATAGACGGAAATATGAAAAATAATGAGTGATATCATCAGATCACCAAAGACATCAGATCACGCTTGGCTGAAATTATTTGGTTTGTGAAGACACTGAGAGGGGGAAATTAATGGCTGCATCAGATGAGGCTGCGATGATGATTTCAGTGATGATCTAAGTCAGCGCTTAACTTCATCAGTGGTGCAGCATTAAAGACGAGAGTCTTTCTCGTTCACCTTTGGATGTGCTAAAAAACAGTTACCCCATATTTACACCCGGCGGGCATTAAAATGCATTGTAATACGTATTCAGGAACGCTTTGATGAATGGGTTTGTGTGTTGTCAGTACCTTCTGTTCATAAAGTACAAGATACAAGTTTCCCCAGACTCTAAAGGGGTAGAGATAACAGTTGGTGGCAATGGTGAGCTGTAAAAGGCAGCGACGTGCCAGTAAAGGATAAGTAGAGGAAGCTCACAAGGTGATGTGGACAATGCAGGTATCAAAGCATTCAAAATAAAAGTTTTGAAAATGTTTTATCTGGTAGGAATGTGTTTGGTTTTTGTTTTTTTTGTCAGATATGTGTGTGATGATGGTAGGGATTCGCTGATCCAAATTTTTTCTCTCTCAAGACCGATTTGTGATGCTTCAGCTCAGGATACCTGCAGAAAAACAAGTGCCGATCCGATACTAGAGCTTTGTTTTTCTTTTTTTTCATTTGTATACCACACTGTGTGGAACTCATTGCGATACTTTTCATGTAAAGCAACATGAGGGCAGGAAATGCTGTGGCCTGCTGTGAATGAATGAATGCTGATTGCAGAAACTCTTTACACCTGATTTGGCACAGATACCCATGTAGTGGATCCGTTCAGTGCCTCCCCAGTTGATTGTAAAGAAACAGCCTTATTTACAGAAATAAATCTGCAGGGTATAAGTACGCTTTTGAGGTGCTGCACTCTTTTCATTTTGTGCTTCTTCATACTTTTCATCCAATGCATTTAAAAAGAAATTTAATTTTACTGACTGTGCTGCAACAGTGTATAAAGAAGTATGACTTAGAGCTGCACATGGACCACCAACAACATTCAAATGCCGCTTACATGTTCTTACATGAATAATTTAATTCTCCTAAAGCAATTTATCAGATCGAGTACTTTGACTTTTTCTACTTTATTATGTTTTTTTTTTTTTTTTTTTTTTTTTTTAAATGAAGACAGATTTTAAATGCATAAACTTTTACATTTGCGAAGAGGTTGTGAACATTTTTCCCACCGCTGCTTTTAGTCTCTTCATATTTCAGGCAGATGAGCAGGGGAGTGTGTGAGCCTCCCAGCCGCCCCTGCTACACAGACATGTACAGGGGAGGGTCAGCTGAGGTGGTTGTGTTAACGCTATGCTAGTGTTGTGAAAAGGACTAGACAGTGGGAGGTCAGCAGGGGTCACCGTGGCTGTCCTCCGCTGTGATAGGCTGTCACCCAGGGGTGAGGGGTCAAGATAATTAGGCATGCAGGATCCCAGTGCCGGTGTTCTAACGAAGCCTGAGCTCGTTAGCGCAGAGTTTTACACTCAGACCTGCCACTGGGCTTTGCTGCACCGTCACACACGCACCCACATACACTCGCATGTACATGTTTGCACCCACACACACACACACACACACACATACACACACATACACACACATAAACGCACACCTCTGCTTTGTTCTGGTGGTCCAGTACAAGAGCTGTCATCTACTGAACAGAGGAGCACCAGGCTCAGCCACGAGGGAACGAAGGTGATGCCGACTTGAGAGAAGTTCAAATTATTTAAGTACACAATTGCATTATACTAAGATGAATACAGAGTGTGGACACAGTCTGATCAAACCCACTATAAAACAATGTGGAACTAATCATTGTTGCTGCAACCGAGAGATTCAACTTCATCCTTGTGCAGTCACATTTTATTACCTTGCAGTGAGGTTGCGTTACGTTGTTGCTTTTATTGAGCTGGAACACACACAGATGTAACAAACGCGTGAACATGTGTGTGTCCGTGTTTTTGTGTTTGTTGGTTTTGCCAGGCCGGCCAGCTGGCTCACACCAAAACACAACCTGGATGTGTTTGTCTGCTGTTGATGGCCATCTGTGTGTTTGATTTATTCTGTGATACAGATTCATGACATATGGTCCCGTTTAAAATACCCAATGTCAACATTGTTCCCCTTTTCTTTTTTTTCTTTTTTTTTAATGATATGACACCAGGCTTAGCTTGCTGAAAGTTGTTACCCTGTCAGGGATTAAGTTGATGTTGAACAAAAACGCACAAAAGTAAAAAATTGAAGGTCAAACATGAGATTTTCTCAAACTTGAGTTTGGCTCACAGTCATATATTTTCACCAGTTTTGCTGGAGTGTACTGTTTTATTCAGCTTCTTGTATGTTCATCCAGCACCTTTATGTGGCTTTTCAAAGCAGTTGGCGTGGATTTAAGAACAAAAAGAAAAACAAGGAAATTCCATGAGGAAATTCATTTTGAAGTTTGAAAAGTATGAAATATTAATTTTTGTATCTGTATTTGGGGATGTGTCTGTACTATATGTTGGAAACTGGGCTTGAATTCACACATCCTGAAGGGGGAGTGGGGAGGGAGTCTTCACTCTGGTCTAATGTCAAACTGTTAACCTCAAATATTGCCTTTCCTTTCTGTTTCTATAGATTCTTCCTCAAGTTTTTCCTCAAGTGCAACCAGAACTGTTTAAAGAACGCAGGAAACCCGCGAGACATGAGGAGGTTCCAGGTAGAAACCACTACTTCTTCTTTACTTTTGTTGCTTTATTCTTCTTTTTCTTTGTGTTTGTATGTCTCCCTCTCTCCCTCATTTTCTATCTCTACGTCTAGCTCGTCCCTCTCTCTCTTTCCCTTGTCCCCTGGCTTTTGTGCACATATCTTGATGGTTACTGTAACACATGAACACAGGAATGTGTGTGTATGTGTAAGTAAATAAGCTATCAGCGCCTTCACAGGAAACATGAGATCCTGACCCTGACTAGTCAGAACATAAATATGCACACAATGCAGGGAGACAGAGAGGAGGATGTTAGAGGAAAGAAAGAAAGAAATAAAGAGAAAGAAAGAAAGAAAGAAAGAAAGAAAGAGAAAGAAAGAAAGAAAGAAAGACTGGAGGTTGTGGGGTTGTGAATAAGATTTACAGCAGTGCAGTCTTTATTATTTCCTTATCTTCATGGCCAGAATACAATCAGGAAGACACCACTTGAGTCTGAGTAGAGATACTGGACGCCCAAGAGATACTGATAGATTTATTACTACGGCACGTGTGTGTGTGAGAGTATGTGTGTGATATGTATATGTGTGTATTTCTGCTGGTGTGCACTTGTGTGTGTGTGTGTGTGTGCGTGTGTGTGTGTGTGAGACAGGACAGAGAGACAGAGTCATACAGTAGCGAATGTGTGACAGTATCTGTGCCTCTAATTGTGCAGCTCTATTGTAGTGGAACCAGAGAAGACAGCTCTGTTTCCCTGGGAGATAATTAAGGGCCGGACCCATCAGGAACTATTGAACAGAGGAGGATAGACACCACACACACACACACACACACACACACACACACACACACACACACACACACACTACAGTCATAGTGACTCAGTGTGTGTTGCGGGTGATGGTAATAGCAGTGATAACGGGTTACATTTAAAGAGCTTTTCACAGTTTCACGCTCTTAACTCTCCTTGTGATGATCTCTAGACCCCCAACTTTGTAATTCCTCATTTTTGCTTTTCTTTTTTTCTTCCCCTTTGCTCTCTCTCTGCGTTCCCTTTGCTCCTCTCCCCCTTTTCCCTCTCTTACCCATTTCTTCCTCCTCTTTTATGTGCTCACTTTCTTCTCCCTCCACCCATTGCTCTGTCTGCCCCCCTCATCCTGTCCCATCCCCTGCTTCTCTCCAGGTGGTGGTATCAACTACGGTGAGCGTGGAGGGACATGTCCTGTCGGTGTCCGACAACATGTTCGTCCACAACAACTCCAAACATGGCCGACGGGCCCGCAGGCTCGACCCCGTGGAAGGAACGCCGTCTTACCTAGAACACGGTAACACGGGTGTGTGTGTGTGTGTGTGTGTGTGTGTGTGTGTGTGTGTGTGTGTGTGTGTGTGTGTGAGAGAGAGAGAGAGAGAGAGAGAGAGAGAGAGAGAGAGAGAGAGAGAGAGAGAGAGAGAGAGAGAGAGAGAGAGAGAGAGAGAGAGAGTGTAAGCAGCATGGCCACCAGATGGTTGATGGTTTAATCCTATCAGGTGATTCCTGCCCCTCCATCTGGCTAATCCAACCCACTACACACACACACACACACACACACACACACACAAACACACACACACACACACTCACTCACTCACACACACACAATACATGGTGTGGTACTCTGTGTCTGTGTGTGTGTGTGTGTGTGTGTGTGTGTTGCTTGGTCTAATATAATTATGCTTCTTTTTCATAAATAAACCCAGACTAAAGGGTGTTGTTGTATTTCAGCTGAATACTGATTATCTCACACACACACACACACACACACACACACACACACACATGGTGTTGGTTTCTGACAGACAGGCTTTTATTGTAGTGATATTGGATTGGATCATATGAGCTTATACTCACAATACTCAGGTTTGAAGTGACATAAAGCTGGCTGTATCCAGTCTGTCTACGATACATACACTACCTTTGGCGTGTGTGTTTTTATCCATGTCAAATCATTGTTTAAAAAGAGAGCGGCAGTAATCTCATATCAGTCTGTCTTGTAAAAGCGGCTTTTGGGATAAACAGACAATAAACAAACAGAAGAGGTAAAGAACACGATGCCTGAACACCATATTGTGTTTGAAATTGTTTAAAAAGAACATGGTACTGCAGAACATGGACATTTTTTCTTCATCTTCACAGACTGAGTTTTGTTTAACTAACCTTTAAATTAATTAAGTCAATCTTTTTCTGAAGCGGCTCATCTTTGTCTGATAAGGCCCGTGAAGATTTATCTTTTTGAGCATGTTGATTCTTGACATTTGGGAAAAGTGTACTGTAAATAGAACTAAGCTCACATACAAGGTTTCAGAGCTTTCACTCGCATCTCAATGGGAATGGTCAATAGTGCTACAGTGGGACTGATGTTTCAATTTGGTTACTTTGATATTTTCCACTTGGGCATTCAGAAAAAAAAATCTAATTTCACCTGAGTAAAAGCCCTGAAAAACTGAATAAATGTTTTGAAATCGAAAAGAAAAGAAGCCCCAAATTTTAATTTAAAACCTCAGCACCAGCTTTGTTTATTCTCTCATTGTATTCAGCAGAATAATTTACAAGAGGAAACTTTTGCTACTCAAGGACAAGTTGAAAAGGACTCAGTCTTCTTTGAATTGTTAGTGTATTCAGCGTGTAAGTGTGGTGTGTTTATCAGGACCACAGCCAAAAGCCGAGGGTGTAGCATAGAAAAATATGAGGTGCAGATGCAGCAGGGATGAAGGGACTTGCCGCCAGATTTCCCTCCGTGATCGGGTTTTAGCAGAAACAAATGTTTCAAATGAGAGTCATATGAATGTTGATGCTCAACAACTGTTGAGTTCAAATGCATCTCAGATGCTAACAGTCTGTTTCCCCCTCTCTCTTGGTCCCTGTCATCCTCCCCTCCACTCACTCCAGGAGCAGCTCCCTGCATTAAAGCCATCAGCCCAAGCGAGGGATGGACTACGGGGGGCGCTACAGTCATCATCATAGGAGACAACTTCTTCGACGGTCTCCAAGTCATTTTCGGTACCATGCTGGTTTGGAGCGAAGTGAGTTCGCCAGCATCCTGTCTCCATGTTGTTTCAGCCCCTCAACTGTGTGTTTTTGCCCTCAGACCGTTGGAAGTAATTCAATATGAAAACATACTTTTCCTCATGGTCAGGCTCTTAACTGTGTGTGATCGTGTGTGTGTGTGTGTTGGTATGTGTGTGTGTGTGTGTGTGTGTGTGTGTGTGTTGATGTTTGTCTAAATGAGGTTTGCCTCTCTAATGAGTCCCCACCAACAAGTAACTGCCGCCCCTCTCCACCTTCCTCACCCACACTCCCTCTGTCTCTTTCTCTCTGGAATACTGATCAAATCAGCAGATTCTGATAGCCATCGGCTTAATGCTCACAAAAACACACACTGACACACACACACACATACACACATACACACACACACACACACACACACATACACACACACACACACACAAATACAGAGCTCACTATCGTACTTTTCCCCAGCGCCACTCCTCCACAGAATGTTTATTTGTCTTCTGACTCCACTCACCGTGTGCGCCGAGCGACCATGGCTCACTTCCAACAACAACACGAAGAGTGTGTGTGCACATGCTGGCATACATGGATGGGTGTGTGTGTGTGTGTGTGTGTGTGTGTGTGTGTTAAGAGCTGAGGGGTTTGTTTACAGTGTTGAGAGCCACACTTACACACACTAACATGTGTACAGAGTCTCAGTTCAGTTCAGTTCAAACTGACTCAGCTCTCTTGGCGTTCCTCAAACTGGCTTCTAATGGATTTTGGCCAACCAAATGTTTCATTTTCACTCAACCTGATTATTGATTCTGAGGCGAGAAAACACAGTTTGAAAAATTTCAGTGGAGAGTGATTGCTTATGTTTGCCAAGTTCTATTTGTCTGCATCTCTCCCTCCTACCTACCGATTTTTCACAAACCCGGGCCAAATGGTGAAAAGTATTTTTGAAAAACATCCATAAAAATATGATGGTAAATGGTCAGTGTTTGTCACGTACAGCTCAATACAATAATTCGTTTTCCATCTGGTGTCAACACAACTGTCGGGAAATCAGACTTGAATTATAGCAGCTAGTTGATTTTTGTTTTTGTGGCATGCCAAACATTTGTTCCACTGCACATGAGAGGACGAGACACTGTTCAAGTTCAAAACCAGAATAAAGCATCAATCACAACAGCTATTTACAGGGTTTCAGTTGATATACATGTATGTCCATGTACAAGATTTCAGATATATTCTACATTGGATACAAGAATTTCCCCTTTTAGCTAAAATGAGACAAAAACTAACTGTGTTTGCTGCAAACATCAAATTCAGATGCAGGATGTGATGCGAAACTGCATCAAATCCAAATGTAAATACATTTAGAGATGTTTGTCACCACGTTAACAAGTGCAAATGCAATAATCTCCAACCCAACAAACTGAAATAAACTTTTAGAGTGGAGCTCCAGCGAGAACGCTTTTGCAAAGCATCCTCAAAGAATAACACGCTGTATCGGTCAAAGGTGGCTCAAGACTCAAGATGTCTATTGGCAATGAAACTCACCAGCTGGACTGTCCGGACACAGAATATTATTCCTGCGTTAGTTTTTGTTGTTGATGTGTTTTTGTGTATTGACTCTCCTCGTCCTTCATTCTCTAGTTGATCACGCCGCATGCCATCCGGGTGCAGACGCCTCCCAGACACATTCCTGGGGTCGTCGAGGTCACCCTGTCCTACAAGTCGAAACAGTTCTGCAAAGGCACACCAGGAAGGTTCATATACACAGGTAGGTCCACTGTACACACACATACACTCAGACAGTACAAGCACGCATGTACATGTTCTTGATTGGAGAACATGGTTGTGTTTTCCTCGAGGGTAGGTTGAATTTTTCATTGTTGGTTTTTGGAAATGTGTGTTTGCGCGTACGTGCGTGCGTACGTGCGTGCATGTGTGTGTGTGAATAGCGTCTATGAGTTGCAGTTCACTCTCAGGCCAGACAGTGTTGAACTAATGACTGTAGATTAGTCAACATTAACGAGCCACACTCGTTAGAATGTTGCCATAATCAGAGGCTCGTTAAAACCAGCTACAATTAAACAGTCTGCTCTTTATAGCCCTCCATACTGAAGCTATTAGTGAAATCATCCAGAACACCCAGTTTACTAACACACACACATTAAACACACACACACACACACACACACACACACACACACAGTGTTGGAAAAGTGTGTGTGATTTCTGACCGGACTGTTGACTGTGAATGAGTATTTTCCTGCTAAATTCAGCAGAAGAGAGAAAAGACAAGAAAGCATCTGTGTGTGTGTGTGCATGTGCGCGCGCATGTGTATGTGTGTATGTGTGTGTGTGTGTGTGCATGCATGCATGCATGCGTGTGTGTGTATGTGTGTTTGTTCATTTTGTTCGCACATACATGTGGAAATGGATCGAGATGATGTGATGTCTGGTATTGATCCGCTCAACATGGCTCCATCACACCATAACGATGACGTCATTCACAGAGAGAGGGACAGACAAATAAAACAGCTGCTGTGTAAATTCTTCCAGACATTTAATGACCTTGGTAATTAACCAAAGATAAAGATGAAGATTTAAACCTGATCAATGACGATGAAAAAAAAAACTTACCATGAGTAAATTGTCAGTTTTACTGTTGGTGTCAAGTTCATGAAAGTTTTAATATTTCGTCTTCAAAAGAAAGTGATGAGTTTTGTTTAGAATAAATGCAATTTTGATTTATGTAGAACCTGCAGCAACAGGTTACATGCATAGAGAAATACGAATAACATGAAAATATGAGAAAAAGCAACAACAGAAAAGGAAGAAGAGGTTGAGGATTTTAGACTAGACACAAGAATAGCTACATCTATAGGAACTGCAAGAAAATGATGCTCGCAGTCGCAGTATTGGTTGATTGCCAGGTGGTTTTTGGAAATTGCAGTGAAAGAACACAACAGTTAGCACAAGAATTGAGAGCAACAATTATGACTGCAATAAAACAGGCCCAGAACATTGTTTTTGTTTTAAATGTTTTGACGAAGTTTGGAAGACTAAGACGTCAAATGATTTTTTTGGGGGGTTTCTATTTTTGTATTGGAGGTATGATAAGTGTCTGGAACAAGCTTCTCCGCCTGCGTGCCTCCTTCAATGTTCTTCACTCAAAACATCTTCGGTCTGACCCTGAGGCAAGCCGGCTGGTAATTGGTCCGTCTGGCGTCTAACTGCTTCTCCTATTGGGCGGAGGTGACCCCCCGTGACCTCACGATTGGCTGATCGCTTCAACATGTGACCCAGGAAACGCGATCCGTTACCGCGGTTACCTGACCTCGCCTCAAGGTCGACTTCTTTCTGGAAGTCACCGGTGAAAGGTCACCGGCGATGAAAGCTGATTGGCTGTTGTGGTTTTTCGATGCTTTAGCTGCGGTTGCCTCCGGGTGTAAGAGCCAAGCAATTAAACACACACACACACACACACACACACACACGTAAACACACACACAAAGCTGCACATGCATGGAGTCATGTCTTACACGACTTACCATGCACACTTTCAAACAGGGGCAGGAGTTGAAAGTAATTGTAAATCAGAGAGATATGAAGGAAAGATGGTGAGTAGTCTGGTAAACAGATGGCCTATCACATACATACACACACACACACACACACACACACACACACACACACATATACACATATACACACCGTGCCGTATGGCTGCTTCATCTGCCTAGTGGGAAAAATTAAGATTCTCTGCATCACACTCTATATAAACACACATCGGTACAAAGTGACAATCAATAAATGGTCTCACACACAAACACGTTGCACACACACACACACATGACCACACACACACACACACACACACACACACACACACATGGCCACACACACATATGCAGAGCTAAGATCCATGACGCTGCTGAGGAGAGGAAACTTTTAGGGAAAGCTGAAAAAGCAACAAGCGATTTAACTTTGCAGACAAAATAAGAGAGAATAAAAAGAAATTAGAATATAGACGGAGAGAGAGACAGAGACAGGAAAAAAAAAGAGAAAGAAAGAGAGACACATATAAAAAGAGAGACAGAGAGAAAGGTGGACTTTTAAAACCAGATTGTAAAGTATTGATCCACTCCTAAGTGGATCACACATATACTGATACACGCATGCAGATACACACATGTACATACACACTTATACAAACACACAGGGAGCCCACTGAGAGAAGAGGAGCTGGGGAGAAAGAGATCTCATCTCATAAGGGGAAGAATGAAGCAATAATTCAGTGGTATTGAACTGCTGGCTGGCCAGAGAATCGATCTCACCACACCTCCTCTCCTCTTCTCCTCCTCCCCCTCTCCTTCTTCTTCTTCTTCTTCTTCTTCTTCTCCTTTTACATCAGCACTCTTCGTCCTTTCACCCACACAGTTTCACTTGTTTTTTTCTCCCTTTCCCCCCCGTCCTCTCTTTTGTTTAAACATTGCCAAATGATAACAAGAAAAACACCACCCTTGGATAATAAATCCTAGACATGCAGCTTCAACACAGACAATATTTTTCTCTGTTTCACGGTGCCTCCTCCACTTCCCCCCTCCTTTTTTTTTTTTTCTGTGTCCCCCCTCTCCTGGCGTTTTTATTGTGAAACAGGAGTGGAGCTTCTGTCCTCATGAAACTTCTATGAGTATTGATCGGCAGGCAGCTCTGGACTCGGAGAGGAAGAGCGAGGCTGGAGGAGAAGTGATGGAAGAATGGATGGATGGATGGATGGATGGATGGATGAAAGTGGCAGAAGGTGTAGTTAAGAAAGAGGGGGAAGGAGGCTGAGCAGAACAGAGGGAGGCGTGAGGAGGGAGGGGGTGGGGGTGCGGTAACGGAGAGCAGGAGGGATTCACACTGAGATGCTTTCATGGGCAGCAGGGTGGCAGAATGAATCGAGATGAAACGAGTTCAGGCCTCAGTGTCACCAAATCATCTGCTGAAGTGTCCCTGTTTGTTGTTTTCAAACATTTGAGAGTGCAGCCGGGATACATGAAAATATATCTATGGTCTTTTAAAGCTTTGTAAGGATTTACAGAAAATGCTGGAAAATAATAAATAATAAGATTATTCTGTGTATTTGATTGAGACTCCATACCACATGTTGAGGTGCTCTTTATGTGTCTCAACTTGGAAAACAAGTTATCTCCTTCGAAATTTGTGACTGGAAAGGGTTTTCTGTAAAGTGTGATGTCCTGGAGACTTAGTGGTTTAGGACACATACCATGTGACCCCTGAAATGACAGCATCGGTCATACAGTCAAACCTTTGTGTACGTGTTCTTGACAAAGACCTCCTCTGGCCTTGTGGGTAATAACCATTGTATCTGAGAAGCAGAAGCAAAAGCAGAAGTAACATGTCTCCTACTAATAGTCAGTGTTGGTTTTATTTTCACCACGACCACCATGGTTGCACGCTTTGTGATTTAAGCATTTGTATCCACACTTGCAGCGCAGCCCTAGAGATGGCAAAGTCAGCCAGTCGGTTGGCTGGTCTATAACCACTTAAACCCAAATATATTAGTAACTCTATGATGGATTGCCCTGTGATTCGGTGCAGACATCCATGGTTCCAAGATCCTGTGTCTTACTTACTTTGGTGAGTCCCTAACTTTTCCTTCTGGCACCACCAGCAGGTTGACATTTGGTACTACTGGGAGGATTGCCATGAAATTTGCCACAGACATTCATGTCCCCCACAGGACTCACAATCACTTTGGCCTAACTTAACTCTTCATTATCTGACAACAGAAACAGAAAAACACATAAATGATCAGCTTTACTGGATGTGTTAAAATACTGTATATGTGAGAGTAGGAGAGAAGCAAACAGATAAAGGGCTGCCACGGGGCAGAACACAAATATGACGTGATCTCGTCATGAATAAACTATTTAGTGTATCTAGCAACATTTAGCGACTTTCCAAGGAAGTTTTAGTTACTTTCTATTGACAGTAGTTGGCAACACTGAGCATGTACACTGTAGCCCATAGTACCGCTTGCATGGTTGTCATCTGTTAGTCTTTTTACTATATACGTAGCATGACATATAGACGGTTAAATGCACCACATTACTTTAACCGTAGTCTTACTCTTCAGCACCATGGACAGCTGATGTTAAGAAGCTGTGTGTAAAAATTAAAGAGCATCTGTAGAAACAGCCTTAACTTGAAACAAGACCCTGCTCTCCCTGTTCTGTGGTTTAGGTTGGATGACTTGTTGTTGAGGTGGTTGTTGCCTCCTTTGGGAGTTTTCCAGCAGACGTCCAACAACCGGAGGCTCATGAGCACTGGCTCATTCGGCCTGGTTCATCTTCCAAGGGGCCAAGCGTCCCAACATTTACAACTATCTAAGAGTGTGGCCTAGTATGTAAACTAAAGAAAGTCCGTGTACTTATAAACCACTTACATATAATCATATGCTGTATCAATCATCATCACATGCTGTGCTGGAGGGGACGTTTCTTTATGTGATATTGAACATTTTCCGCCAATCCTTTTATGATCTACACAGTTTCCTATGATGATGATTGATACAGCATGTGATTATATGTATCAAGTGGTTTATAAGTATGCAGGATTTCTTTAGTTTACACACTAGGCCCCACTCTTAAATGGGTGTATATGTTGGAAGATGAACCAGGCCGAGTGGGCCAGTGCTCATGAGCCTCCGGTTGTTGGTCTCCTGCTGAGAAACTCCCAAAGGAGGAAACAACTACTTGATACCTATAATCATACGCTATATCAATCATCATCATATACTGAGCTGGAGAGGATGTTTCTTTATGAAATACTGAACATTTTCCACCCATTCTTTTATGATCCACACAGTTCACTGCACAAGGACAATTCCTTTTCAACTGTGTTACTGTTTTCAGTTTCCCGTCTGAGCGCACATCTCAAAAACCTGTGTGCGAGTCTGGAGACAAGTGTGTTTGTTGTTTGCGGGAGTCAGTGTAACCAGTGTTTCTATGATGATTGAACCTCGGCTGGTGTTACCGATGCCTTTTCACAACTAATGTGCAATCAATTGTGTGTCTTTTTTCTGCGCAGATACTATTTCTGTTTCATCGCAGAAAGAAACCACTAAAGAATTAATTTGAGAAACCTGACCTATTGGCTTCAAAGTACACACACACACACACACACATACAGACACGCACTCTTTATATTAGCCTAAACACACAATCATCCACACACCTTTCAACAATTTAAGAAAACACATTTGTTCTATTAATAAAGGGTCGGTTGGAGACACTTTAGGCCTGAGGTATCGAAACCACTCCAAGTCATTCTGTTGAATGCATGTCTCTGTGTGTGTGTGTGTGTGTGTGTGTGTGTGTGTGTGTGTGTGTGTGTGTGTGTGTGTGTGTGTGTGTGTGCGTGTCAGTGCACGTGTGTGCGTGTACGTGTGTGTGTACGTGTGCGTGTGCGTGTGTGTGTGTGTGTGTTAACAGAGTTGGCATCGGTTGAATGTCTCCAGAGATGTAAAGAGAGTGTGGATCTGACACTGGCAGTTAATTCTGACAGTTGATATCCCATCGACTGTTAGGCAGCTGTTTTTGTGCAGTTTTGTTTTTCTCAACCATAACTGAGTTTTTTTTTTTTTTTTTTTTTTTGGATGGTTCAACACATGCTTCCCTCACCTCTCCTCTCCTGTCACCTGATCTTTATTCTTTTACTCTTTCTCTCTCTCAATCAATCCACTGCTTCTCTTCTCCTTGACCTCACCTCCTTGCACGCCAGCCATACTGATGTAATTATCACATGTGAATCATAAAATCATAATTTATCCAGAGTTTTAAAAAGTTTAAAAAGGTTTCTTTGGAGCAGGGGGTAGTTTTGTTCATGACAGTTTAACATCTGGTATTTTTACAGCGCACAATTTATGAAGTTATGTTGCTAACAAATTGAGAGGTTTAGGGCAAAACAGAAACCAGAAAATTGGGTGCGATGTGATAATAAAACAGACATACTTATAAAAAAAAAAACACACATGTGCAAAAAGAAAGTAAAAAAAAAAACAACACATAAGACGTTCAGCTGCAAGTAATTTATCAGTGCTGGATGTGGAAAGTACCAAATATCACTCCAGCTGCACAATTGGACATCAGACACACACATGCACACACACCCTCTGCACCCCACACCTACAATCCCGTCTTCTAGCACAGCCTGTCTTCCTCTTTCTTTCTGTCTTTATCTTTCTACTTCTCTTATTCCTCCCTCCACCTGTCTCTCACACACACACACATTCAATAACTTTAGGTTCAACAATGGGGTGAAGACACATGTTCAGGGCCATATAAATAAACACACATGCACACACGCATGCACATCATACTTGAAGCCATCGTCCTGACTGACGGAGCTTTCAGAGCTACAGTTGATTGACATGTTGATTGGATAAAGAGTGTAGAAGAAGAGAATTGCAACATTAAAGTGAACTCTAAGCGTTTTTTAAAACCTTTTCGATTATACCTGTAGTGTTATTATCATACAGATGCTTTTGACACCATTAGTTACTCCACCAGGTCTCTCCATCTCTGAACACGTTGGTGTGGCATTAAACCGCCTGTCTGTGCTCTGTCACAGGGCTGCTACCACTGATCCCAACAGAAAAACAACAGTTCATCATTTCACCCATATTATTTCCTCTTTTACCTTCAGTGGTAATTAGTAGCGCTGTACCCAAATCAGAATCTCTGAGTTAGTCAGTTAGTGATGTTTTTCTTAAATAACCCTTTACCCCAACAATGAAAACTGTGTTACTCACTGCTGCTGCTCAGGTGCAGTCCAGAGCATGCAGCTCTCTCAGTGTCAATCACACTGGACAGCAGAGGAGGAGGCTGTACCAGCTTCTGGTTCCAAAGACTACTTTTCTGAATGTAGCATCGGTGCTGAAAGCATCAGACCAGCAATTTAAAAGATTTTAGCCTGCCATGCTACTGTGCTGAGTCGCTTTGTGTTCAGTAACTCAGCCAAAAACCACAAAATAAAGCACAACTCTTGAGTGGTGGCTTCTTGACTGATTGTTCGAATGATCAGTTAGCAGGCAGCTTTTTATTTTGTTAATGATGCAGATAGTTTTTTATCTGTTTAATCAAGTTTGAGCTCCCGCTCTGGTATTTCTGCTGCCACTCTACAACAATGAGGTTGACAGAAGTTTTGTTTGTCCAATCCAATCCAATCCAATCCAATCCAATCCAATCCAATCCAATCCAGCTTTATTTATAAAGCACTTTAAAAAACAACAACTTGAACAACTGAAAAAAAACGTTTTTCTTTTGCCTACAACGCTCCAGCTGCTCAGGATGAACCACTGCTAATAATCAACTGCTAATAAACTGCAAATGTTTTAAATAATTCGAGCAGCGTAAAATAAATTTTCTTCACCTCCACTGTGTTTGGCTGAACTGATCCTTTAACTGGTAGCCAGCAAACATACTATGTAATTGTTGGCCAACCAAGAGTCTGCCCTCAACCTCAATGGGTCTTTGAATTATGTTTTGGATTAATGCTGAAATTTAAGCCTTCTTAATATATTTAGTCATGTGGGTTTCCTCTCAATTCACTGGTGATTTTTAAAGCTTTAAATATAAATGTAATCAATGCTGCGATAATGCTGGACTAATGTGAAGAAATGAGGAGTCAAGTATTGGGGGATGAATTATAAATGGGTCCATCTGGAATGGAATATCTTTACATTCAAAAGAACTAGAGCTTAGATGATAATCAGCTGAAAAAAAGTAAATTCACTGATTTTCACAGTGGCAGCTTCCTGCACCGTTGGAGACGTTTCAGTGCCGCGATTGAAGAGAATCCCTCCACAGAAGTTGTTGAGAGATGCGTTTTCCTCGTTTACAGTTTCCAAATTTTGAACTGCCGACCTCTCATTCACAAGCCCGTCTCTCTAACCTCCGGGCGTCTGTCGGCTCTCAGAGTTCACGCTGAGCAGGTTCATCTTTTCCCAACCTAGAGAAGCCTAGGAAATGTCACAAAACAGGATGTCATCCTCTCTCTTCACCAGTCAACCCCATCCACACCCCCCTCGCTGACTGGCACAGATGTTGAGACTCTGCGTCTGTCGTCATGCATGCGAGCTCAGACAAATAGCATTAAGGTGCAACGTGTAACAGTTTAATACTCATAATCTGCTACCACATTCTTATTGAAACAAGGATACTGAAGCTTTAAAACAAGAGCTGACTCAGAAATATACCAGATGAAAGTGATAAGGCTCGGAGTACGGTGTGGTGAAGGAAGCCCTTAGTGTCCTTGGTTGATTATGTAGTGTCATCACAACATGCATGTACACAATCACTAGGCCTTATGTTATTTAGCATCATAGCAGTCTGCTAAATTAGATGTGAAATCCCACAGGGAAGGATGCATTTTTTTTTTCAATACGCTAGGAAGTAAGAGTCAGCTCTCTTTTTTTCCCATCAAGCCTCACTGGTCAGTCCCCATTTGCCCCTGTAATGTATTTTACATTTTATAACACCATTGGGATTTTGCTGGAAATCAGGAGGATTGCTTTACACCATTAAAGAGGTTAAGGGTGCAAAAACAAAGCAGATGGTGGAAACAAAGAGAAGCCTGGTGGAAAATCTTAGCGTACATGTTTATCCTTCACTGGAGCAAAAATGAAGGAGTGGCGAATAAACCACAGCATCCTTTTTGTGACAGGAATCAACTGAGATTGTGGAAAATGTCTTCAAATGTGGCTATAACCAATATTTATTTTTATTAAAATGGATTATGTGGCTACTTGGATGTGAGAGGGGTTCCACGTGGAGTTTAACTCGACTCTGCAGTTCTCCTCAGCTCCACAGAGCTTTATAGTGTCTTTCAGCTCATTGTTTTTGGTTCACTGCCTTTAATCTGTGTCGTTTCCAGATGCAGCGAGCAGCTGTTTCTAGCAACCAAAAACAAAAAAAAAAAGCTCTAAATATGCTGCCTGCCCAGCACAAAATGGCACACAGATGAATTTAGAGACCAGCTGGTGAACAAAGTGAAGCCTTTGGCAGCTAAATAGGCAGGTACAAGCATTTCTGTCACGAGTGGGTGGAGACCAAAATAGAGCCAAAATGAGAACGAATATTAGACTTACGCTTGGATGGAGACCAAACAGGACTGCGAATGAATGCTAATGTTTCGGTTGGATGTGTTAAGAGGAAACTGTTTGCTAACAAGTTCGCAACATAAAAGTGATTATATTTCAGAGTTGTGTTTACAGCTTGTTTCTGCTTCCCTCATGTGGTCAGTAAATCAGCTGGTGCAGGTTTTTTTTAACTCGATAGATAGAGTTATCAATTGCTTGTGATAGTTACACTTAGGTATCGCAATACACATATAGCATATTAAATACTGTATACTAAATTACACAGTTTATAGTCTGTATAGCTCTGTTACAACTTATTCAGGTTGTTATCAGTGCTTCAGTCTACTCTGTTGTTTTCCACATAACTAAATCGGAAAACTCAGTAAGTTCAAAGTCCTTGGTGTGATTTTGTACATTAGACATTGAGGGATTGGTTTGAAGTGTAAATAATAAACTACTAGTTATTAGCGATGGCAGGAGGGTGGCTTGCTTTGCCTGGACTTTTCAGTTAGAACCACAGTTGCAGCATCTTTTTTTTAGTCATTCCTCCTCTTTCTGTTTCTGTCTTCTGCAGCACTGAATGAACCAACCATCGACTACGGTTTCCAGAGGCTTCAGAAGGTCATCCCTCGGCACCCCGGGGACCCCGAGAGGCTGCCAAAGGTACCACAATAATTAACATGCACCTTATACACATTTATCCGATGCTTGAACTGGTGGACAGTGGACCTGGAATGAGTGACGCTCTGTCTCCTGCCGAGGGACGCTTCAGAGGGACAGACACTGTTTCACTTACAGAGATCAAACCTGCAGCTTCTCAGTTATATGGAGCCGCACCGAGCTGCTCCGCTGTCAAACAACAGACACGCAGCAATACACACGCATAGATTCAAAAACACTAAGAACAAAATAATTGTATTTATGTTTTATTTGTTTGTTTTCTGCCTGTTATTTTTATATTTCGTAGCAGAATATGTGTTTTCAAATCTCCTGTGGGTTGTGTCTTTACCTCTTCATGAACTCTGTGTGTGTGAGCTGCTTAACCCCCGTTTGCAGGGTGAGTGTTTGAATCTTCTCCAAGATCAGAAAGTCAGATCTGATTATTTGTTTATCAGCTGGAGATCAAGCAGAGTGTTTAAAGGATCAGCAGATGTAAACAATTAGCTCCAAACGATGAGCTCGGCTTTGATACCAGACGCTGTCATGTTGATCTGTATGTAAGTGTGTGTGTGTGTGTGTGTGTGTGTGTGTGTGTGTGTGTGTGTGTGTGTGTGTGCGCGTGTGCGCGCGTGCGCGCGTGCGCGCGTGCGCGCGTGCGTGTCTGTGAGCTTCCTGCGCTGACCTGATTCAACTTGAAACTTTCCAATCTGGGTGGGCGGGGTCATGACCTTTCAAGCAGCTGCTGTTGATTGGCTCTCCATCCCCACTGGAGCTGATCCAGGATTGGCTGCTTTTGCTGTGACATCATCAAGGCATGGGCGCTGGTCATGATGTGATGATGTGGTGATGCTGCGATGTCATCACAGCCGTGCCGACACCCCGGCTCCTGCACATGTGTGAGCAATCATTAGGGATGTAGTGTGCACTATCACCGTGGGAACGTACTAAGTGCATCACACACACTCCACACCTCAAATGTGGGTGAAGTTTGTGGATTCATAGTCATAAACATTTATTGCTTTCACTTGTTTACAGTGCACACTGCTGCACGTTATAGTGTTTTTAGCCTCGGGCAATAATGAGCTGATTGCTGTTTAAATGCTGGTATTAAAAATCACAGTCAAGTCGAGGGTCATGTGATTGATGAAGGAAGCTGATGGTACATTTGCTGGTAACACGTGGACATGTGGGTACAGCTACAAGATATATTTGGTTTAAAAGATGGTTTGTGGGTTCACTATAATGAGGAAAATGAGGTGTTTTAGAAGGGTACAACATTTACTGTTTAAAGTTACACTGTGGTTAGAAACTGTTACAGATGGTTACAACAAGGCATAAGGTTATAACTCATTATTTTAGCAGATTAGGTAAGAAACAGTTTATTGCTGTAGTGTGGTCAACCCAGGACAGCATCCAAGGAATTATGTCCACATTGGCCGATTCTGCAGCTCAAGGTTTACGACCGTTGCCAATGCCAACGCAGGAAGTGGTGTGCCTTAGGGCAGCAACTAACGACTATTTTCAGCTAATCGGAGAATTGTTCTCACAGTTGATTTATTAACTTTTGCTCTATAAACATGAGAAAACTGAGAAAAATGCCAATCACAGTTTCCTGATACGATCAAATGTTTTGTTCTGACAATCCAAAACCCAAGAGACATTCAGTTTATTATAATGTTCATACACGGAAAGGCAGCAAATCAAATGTTTGGGATTTCTGTTTGAAAAATGACTTAAATGATTGATTGATTGATTGATTGATTGATTGATTGATCGATTGATCGATTGATTGATTGATTGATTGATTACAAAAATGATTTCCTATTAATTTCAGCTTAAGTTTGTCTTCTGGCCCACTGCAGTAACGGTTGAGGAGAGGGAGATATCTAAAGTCGACGCACTGTAACGTTTTCGGACACAGTTGAGGTTTTTAAAAGCTCCATCATCTCATCCATGTCGTTCCATGCTTTTAACCAAGCCAGTATTCAAGCTAAATCTTTTCTTGTATTAAAAGCTTTTCTCAGTGACTATGTCTGCTGCATTTAGAACAACTTCCAATAACGACAATAAGTGCTGCAGAAAAATCAGTGCAGGAAATGATGTTATCCAGTTTCCCAAAGTGTGTGATACCATAAGTGATGTTAGTTCCAGCTTCTGGTAAAGGCTGAGTCAGAGCGGCAAAAAGGATTGGGTCAGCTTTTCATACATAAACACACATACACATATGAGCAGTCATACGTGCACGCAAACAAACACAATTTGTGAGCTTTAAAGAGGATGGAATTCACCTTGTTAATACAGAATATTTAATGTCTCAGCCTTTTCCTCTTTGGATTTCCTCTGAAATGTAGAGGTAAAATAAAGCTGTACCTCCTCTCCACACTTCTTTTTAGATTTATTTACACAACAGATCAATCTAATTGATCAGTTCTGCGTTTTGAGCTGTCAGGTCCTGTGAAGCATGCTTGGGGTGTGGAAAAGGAAGAGGTTGCCACTTGACTAGTTAATATTTCTTGGTTCATTCTTTACTTAAATAATAATAATTATTAAATTTTTGCACTACACGTCACTACAGACACTATGCATTCATTATAGCTAAAATTTCCAATATGGCATTTAAACAGTGATTTGCACAGTTGGCATTTAACGTTTTAAAAGTGGCAAATTTAAGGGGGAAAAAATGAAAAATCTATCAGAGCATCAGCCAACATATTTTTTTTTTGTGGCTTAAGCTTGTCAGGAGAAATAAAATAAATGAGCATATTACTTGTATTAAATGGGTCCATAAATACCTTAAGAACCAAGTACTGATATCACTTTTGACCCTTATCCACTATAAAGCACTTTTCTGGGCCTGTTTTATTTGGTAATTTATTTTTTTCCTTCTCGTGGATAAGCAGTCAAGCTTATTATATGCAACATGATGTCACACGAGATACTTTCAGGCAAAGCTACAATGAGAACTATCAAGCTGCTGCAGACAAAACCAGAGAAGCTGTATTCATTGATCAGGTATCAGATCCAAGCAGAGGATGTCAGAGAAGTTCATCACAGCCAAACATGGGGTGACTTCCAGAGCTTTTCCCTCATGACACGATCAAAACCACGACCCATAAAATCAGGGACTTGCCACAGTCACAGACCACAAGATGGAAAAATCTTATAATAGGTAAATTTTGGGAGGACACCACATCACCTGAGAAACTATAAAAGACAATCACTATTACCCCCTCTCTGTCACTGTGCCTTGCATTTCTTTGCCCCCACCCCTCCACGCAAAAAGAAAAAAGAGAAATGACTAACAGTTTTGAAGAGGACACGACCCTGAGTCAGACTGTGTCTTCCTTTTGCTGCTGCGTGATACCACTGATGCTCTCTCTTTAGAACAGGGCTCCTCTCTCTCACATTCTTACCTGGTCGTGTGTGTGTGTGTGTGTGTGTGTGTGTGTGTGTGTGTGTGTGTGTGTGTGTGCGCGCGCATGCGCGCACGCGCGCACGCATCGCTGGGTAATTCATCATTGTGTAGACTAGTGGTTAATCGAACCCTGAGACTTTATTACTGCTGCCCACCAGCAGTGTGTGTGAGAGAGACAGAGAGAGAGATTGTACATGTATTTGTCTTATCCGTGTGTATTTGGATTCTGGATGCAAAAAATTCTTCTTGTGTTTGTCTTGTGAGAGGAGGTTACAGTGTATGGGTGTGTGTGTGTGTGTGTGTGTGTGTGTGTGTGTGTGTGTGTGTGTGTGTGTGTGTGTGTGTGAGACAGAATATTCTGGGTGTTTTTGTTGGCGGCACACACACACACTTGCGTGCTCCTTGCGCGTATCGATCAACCCTTTTATTGAAGTTATAAGAGTTTGTTGCCAGCACTATAAAGAAGGCAGACAGACAGACAGACAGACTGACAGACGGGGCAGTGGAGTGTATGAGAGGATTACCAGCGGACAGCCGATTCAATAATTGTTCAGTGAACATTCAGGGGATTTTGCTGGCCACACACACACACACACACCAGTCTTCAGCTGCCAGTTTGTGTCGCGGTGATCTCTTCAGCATCCATCCATATGTGCACGTACAGTTAGTGTATAAAGTCATACACACAGTGACGCCTGGCAACTGTTCTCACTGTCTTGTTTAAAACAAGGAGGAACTCTGAGGTTCCATTGAACAGTGTGAGACTGTTGCTTTAGTTGTGTAATAAGGGACTTTTCCAATGTGTTTTTCTCTTTTTTAATTTTTTATTATTTTTTTCTTAGCTTTGGTGGACTCAGAAGTCCAGCTGTTTCATCTCCCACTTAGAGACCTGGAGCTTCTCAGTACAATCACAAGTGATAAGAATTAATGTTTGTTCAGGATTGAAGAATCTTGAGTAAAACCTTTAGTATCTTCAAGAATCTGAAACTTTCTAATAATCAATAACTTTGCTATAAAGCAGTTTTATTGCTCTGATCAACAAATCACCAGTGAGGCTCAGTCTGCCTGTAACTCAGAGAGGAAGGAGCAGAGATGCCTCTGTGGACACACAAGAAATCAATCGACTCCCTTGGCTTGTAGTGTCGTCTTCACTGCAGCAGAAAATGGTGGAAGAAAAACAAAAGCAGTAAAAGACAGTAAGGGTCATCTTAAGTTTTACATTTGAGCACTCAATAAATATGAGCCAATGTGTCGGCACAAATTGTATTTTTTAGATCAAGCGGCGGGCGGTTCCTGCCAAATGCTGAGCATGCTCTATTGTTGTTCAAGGCCCTTGTGACCATTGGAAAAGAGAATATCTGAAAAGCAATGCACAGGTTCAGTACTGGTGTACTGTATATTGTTTAAAACAATATTCATGCACTAGATAGATAGATAGATAGATAGATAGATAGATAGATAGATAGATAGATAGATAGATAGATAGATAGATAGATAGATAGATAGATAGGTAGATCAGTGTGTGTCCACCCCGTTAGACTGGTGACTTCCTGTGTGAGTCACTCAGCTGACATAGCTATGCGACTCATTTTGATGTCATGTATCGCACTGAGGTCATGTCATCAGCATCACCAGTATGAGTAATCCCAGTGATGCATGAACACACAGGCATGAAGCCATGAAACTCTCTCTATACTCAATACAGTCACATCACCAGTGCGAAGAGATGAGATCTGAAACCACACATCATATCTCACAACGTACTGGTAAGAGAAGATGTCCCACAGATGGTGTGTGTATGTGTGTGTGTGTGTGTGTGTGTCAATACTTTTATGTACATGTGAGTGATTGTGCCCCACATCCCCCTGAGCCCTCATGTAAAGTATGACATCATCCCTGTGCGAGGTGTGACCCTGCATGTACGGCATCCCTAATGGGACATTAGAAGCGGATCAAGCGGCTAATGTACCAGCATTAGGGAGGAATAAGTCATGTGTGTGTCATGTCTGTGCTGGCCTGGCACACGCACGTTACACACACATCTGACCCCACAGATACTCGGCTCAGCGTTTCCTGGTCCTAATGCATGAAACATGTGTGTGTCAGCGTGTCTGTGTGTGTGTGTGTGTGTGTGCGTAATGTATGGTTATCACATTAGGGATGGTCATAACTCAGACAGTAAAAGCACCTAGACACCTCCTGTTATTCTTTACCTCTGCCAATAGATCTGTCATTTCTTTCACTCATCCCCTCTTTCTCTGTCTGACTGTCTGCATATTTAACTGGAACAGACAGGAATAGATGATACTAAATATTTAAAAAAAAAAAAAAAAAAACATCTTGAGGATGACTCAAATAAGCTCAATCAAGTACTTGAATCTTGAAAAATGTTTTTAAAGACTGACAAGGCATGGAAGTGAAATGACAGACAAGTGCTCGTCATATATTCCATAAATATTTGACAACAGATAAAGACAATGTAGGACAATCACATGAATCAAGGCAGATATTAGAGATGAAGGCTTTAAAATCAGGTTTTATTGCAGCAATTACAAGAATCAAATAAAAATGGCAGGAGTCTGTGATTAAAAAAGAAACACTTCAGTGTCAGTTTCTGTCACACTACTCAACTTCAACTACTTGATTGGCATGTCAAAAACATCTTGACACCTAAGGTTAAAAACTGGACTAGTTTTGGAAGAGTAAGATTGTTTCCTCTGAAAGTCCACTGAACTTACTTATGAAACAAACTTTACAACGAAGACTTTGACATGTAGGTAAAAGTTCTGGGGAAAAAAATGTAGTCTGCGGACCTGCAGTATTCTGTCAAACCACAGGACTAAATTTGGCAGAACAGTTCAAGTATTTTAGACATGTAGTGCAGTTACACTTAGTCACTTCATGTATCATGGGCAGATCATACAGCTGTCCGATCTCAGCAAATACTAAGTATGACTTTACCCAAGAAGTATTCAAGACGGACGGAAATCTGATTGTTGAAAATCACCTCAGGAGGTGCTTTGATTCGCACTCTAGCCACATGTTGAAAAGATGTAAAAACATCCGACTCTCTCTCAAGACTTTACTCCTCTGGACTGGGGCTACGTTAGTCATTGGAAATATCCTTTACAGGATCTGTCTCCTAACCCTTGTTGTAGTAATTTACAATTTAAATTTGTAGCTTTTATCTGACTCCAGATCAATTCGACCACTAAACGACCTGTGTGTGAGAACCTGAGGCCGATAAAAACTCAATATGAAACTATTGACAATTGAAATGTGCGTGAAACACCTTCACTTTTCAACCAAATTTATCCCAGTTTTAGACATATTGACACCTTTTGACACTCAAATCATCATATCAAGGAAACACATTTCTGCAGTATCATGGCACAAACTCAGTTCAAGGGTTCGAACTGGTGCCTGACAGATGTATTTACCTCTCATTTTCACAAAAAAAAAAAAAAACAAAACAAACAAACATGAAAACAGCTTTAATTTTGGCGCCATAATCAGATGTATTTTCACTGTCGCTGCAGGCTGTCCTACTGACACAAGTTCAAGCCCTCAGGATGTCAGAGCCCGGATTATATTAGACTTTTTAAATCAGTTTTGAAACAAGGTCTACAACAACACTTTTAGTCTCATTCATATCAACACAATGCAGCTGGGAGCGACAATCATTTGTGTTAAGCGGGAGGTAATCTGACGAACAATGCTTTCTTATTTACAGATGCAACCTGAGAGAGATTAATAAGGCGATGTGAGTAGCTGTGTGTCCAAATATGAAAGACGTAAATAGGCAAAGTATTGGAGGTGCATCGATCTCAGCCGTCCGAGGCTCTGAGTGATGGAGAGTAAGAAGCCTGCAGACCTGATAATGATGATGTTACCAGAGGATCATATTTCCTTCCCGTTTATCAGCTACTGCCTTACTGGAACTGCTCGAACATTCAGGATCAGGTTTCTGTGAGTGAGTGTTAGTGTGTGTGTGTGTCTGCACGTGTGTGTGTGTGTGTGTGTGTGTGTGTGTGTGTGTGTGTGTGTGTGTGTGTGTGGTGTGTGTGTGTGTGTGTGTGTGTGTGTGTGTGTGTGTGTGTGTGTGTGTGTGTGTGTGAGCTGCTCAGCTCACCAGTCTAATAATGAGAGGTTAACAGAGAGCCAGCGTGGCCGTAATAATGTGTAAAGGATTGAATTTAGCACCATGGACAGGCACACTAAAACTGCTGACTGGCTCTGTGACCTCACATATCCTCACACACACAGACACACACACACACACACACACACACACACACACACACACACACAGAGACACACAGACACATACACTGATGGAGAGGCAATATGTTCCACCAGGCACAAGCTCACAGGAGAGCACACATGCAGCCAACCATAAGTGTGTGTGTGCGTGTGTGTGAGTGTGTGTGTAGTGCAGGTTAATACTGTGAAGCACAGAGTAATTTTCTCTCTGTCGCCGGGCGGCCTCACGCTGTGGAAACGACAACACATTAACTGTTAAACAAGACACCTTAGACCCCGGGGTGGGAGGCGAGTGAAAGAGGGAGAGAGCAAGAGAGTGGGCGGGTGAGGAAGAGAGGAGAAACAATAAAGAGACTGAAAAAAAAAAGGAATTGTATAGATGTTAGTGTGTGGGGAAAATAAGAAGAAAGGAGGCAAAGCCGGAGGAAGGGAGTGGTGGAGCGAATGGTGAAAATGAACCGGGAAAGCAGCATGGAGAATGGAGAGAGATGAAGAAATTTAGGAAGACGATAAAATCATGAAATTCAAGAATGATTAATGACATCCTCCATCATGAGAGATGAAAATGTGAGAACTGTGGGACAAATCCACTTCTTCTAGTCACAAACTAGAAGAACTTTTTACACAAAAAACCGCAGTGTTGCCCTTTGAAGGAATGTCTGGACTGTGACAGCAACACAGCATCTCCAGACCAAAACTGCCCACATGGGATCAGTGTGGTCTGACGTGAAGAGCGATGCGCAGCAGAGGAGCCTACTGTGCACTTTAGATTTACTTTGGAGTTTATTTTAAATACCTGTCACTTCAAGATGTCATTTAGACGCATAAAAGCACTTGACTTGACAGCAGATTATTTGCCTTTAAAAGGAGTGAAGAGCAATTTGTTTATCATGAATAGATGGTGAAATGGATGTTGGTTGATGGTGTGTTGGGCGGGGGGGGGGGGGTGACGAGAAAGAGGCGGCATTTCTTTTTTAAAATAACTTTTATCTGTCATTCTTTGCAATATGCCTGCATGTGTGTCTCCGTGTGCATTTAAAAGCTTCATCTAATTTATTGGTGGATTATAATTTAGATGTTTTTTTTGTTTTTTTTTACAAGACCTTCTACAAGACAGAAGAAGAAAAAGTAGAAGAAAGCTACATGTGTTTTCTGCACACAAACCTATTTCCTTTCTCTTTTTCTCTCAGGAGGTTATTCTGAAGAGAGCAGCCGACCTGGTGGAAGCCCTGTATGGTTTGCCCCATAACAACCAGGTAAGGAGCAGACGTCCACACTGAAAGAGGAACAAGTGTGAAGACAACACGTCAGCTCTCTCTCTTTTTTTTTTTTTTTTTTTTTAATTGGTAATTATTCTTTTATGTTTTTCTGCTCCTGCAGGAGATCATCCTGAAGCGTGCGGCGGACATCGCAGAAGCTCTCTACAGCGTTCCTCGAGGACACACCCAGCTCTCCGGCTCCACCCACACCGGCATGATGGGGGTCAACTCTTTCACCGGGCAGCTGTCCGTCAACGTCTCTGAACCTTCACAGGCCAATCAGGGTAAGACCTTAGACTGTTTCCCATCATCGTTTGTCATCAAATGCACATCACCACACATTGTTCCAAGACTTGAGTCTACTGTATATTACACAGGTCGCTCAAAGCCAGAGTCGTGACATATTTACAGGGACATCGTTAATGAAAATACGTATACTTTGCAGAGATTACCCAGTGTAATCATGTTTTGAAACACTCACGAACAGAATTTTACATAACATGTTCTTCTTGTGGTGCAATCTTGTCACAGAAAATACATTAATATGGATGTATGGTCGAGTAAACAGGTGTTAAATCTCAGTCAACATGAAACTTGCCAGATTTTGTTTCATGTAAGATCTGTGTCGGCATCACTCTGACTGTCCTGCTCCTCTTTCTCTGTCCTGCAGGTTTTGTGCGCAGCAGCAGCAGTGTGTCTCCTCACGGTTACGTGCCTAGCTCCACGCCTCAGCAGACCAGTTACACCTCAGTCACCAGCACCATGAACGGCTACGCTAACAACGCTGGCATGACCAACCTGGGAGGCTCGCCCACTTTCCTCAACGGCTCCGCCGCCAACTCGCCTTATGCTAGTGAGTGAACATGAGCACGTTCACCCGACAAACAAACATACAAGGAAATCTACCTACACACTGGCAGAAAAAAAAAAAAAAAACATTGGTGTGCACATACTCATACTCAAGCACACACACAAAATGTTTGTAGACACAAAGTGAGAGTCTCAGATCTGCTGTGTGGAGATTTCCCCATGGGGCTTTCTGTCTCTGTGTCTTCAAAAACAATCACCAACTCACCGCCCATACTGCATTTTGTCCTCCGTCCATCTCCTCCCTCCTTCCCTCGCTGCCTTTCATCTGACAGCCACAACTCTTTTCTCTCTGTTGGTTAATTGCATCTCTTTTCCATTTAGCAGAAAGCAAGAGGGAAAGAGGGAGAGAGAGGGAAGTAAAACTGGATAGAGACAGAGAGATGAAAGATTTTGTTTGTCCGCTGAAGTTTTTGTCGATGATGATGATGATGATGATGATGATGATGCAGGTGGAAGAGGACATAGACGTTTGACTTGGGGAGAGTAGGCTTACATGTCACTTCTCATAAAATACACTTACACACTTAATATAAAACGCCACATTGCCAAAAGTATGTAGACACAGAAACATTACACCCATATGTGATTGTGGAACATTTCATTCCTAAACAGAGGGCAATGATCTGCTGATGTGGCAGAGGTTGGGGCTCTGTGCTTCCACACCAAACTTTTTTGTGTTAAAACAGAGAAAGACCTCCCCTCAAGTGTTGCCATAGCAACATACTGTTATCCAAAATGTGAATGAATGTTGTACCATTAAGGTTTACCTTCACTGGAACTAAAGAGCCTACTCCAAATTCAAGCAATTATTTCTTTCTTTCTTTCTTTACAAGCATGTAATGTTTAACCTCTGCTATTTCTCACACATAGTGGAGAATTTCTAATGTAACTGGTGAAATAATAAATTAGAGAACCATGTTCCATTAAATAACCATAAATTGTCTCTCTCTTTATTCCCACCCTTCATCCTCAATCCACCCTTCACCTCTTCATCCCACATCTCTCCTTCTCTCTTTCTCCTTATTCCTCCACCACTCCAGTTGTCCCATCCAGTCCCACTATGGCCTCATCCACCTCCCTCCCCTCCAACTGCTCCTCCTCTTCTGGCGTCTTCTCCTTCTCTCCGGCCAATATGGTGTCGGCGGCCGTTAAGCAGAAATCCGCCTTCGCCCCGGTGGTCAGGCCCTCCTCCTCCCCTCCGCCCTCCTGTACCAGCGCCAACGGCAACGGGCTCCAAGGTAATCTACCATGACAACAGCCAGTCAGTCAGAGGATGCATGTAAATGATGCTTATCTGATGAGTTTATTGAAACTAATCTGTAACTATAGTCCCTGTTGTGTTTCATATCCTGCTCTCTGAAGTACGAGAGGCTTCACTTTCACAGTGAAAACAGTTCCTACTTACTGAATGCTGAAGTAAAAAAAAAAAAACTCAATGAGTGAAGTAGAAGTGGTTGTTACCTGAATAACATGTAGAAATCTGAATGCGACAGTATAAGGAGCCGCTCACTGTTCACATATAATCCACACAAGTAAAGGTTTCACGTAATATTCAACTCTAAGGCCACGTTAAAACAGACATAAAATAACACAAGCCGTCCAGTTGGGAGAACGGACTTTCCTACACGCTTGCATGTATGTGACTGACCAATAAAACGCTTTGCTGGGCGTTATTTTGAAGAAAAGTTGTCATGAAATCCTGCAGGTCAGGGCCTTCCGAAAACACGTCATGACACGAGTCATGACTTTCTTCTCTGACTTCTGTGTGGTTACAATTTGAAACATTTACAACTAAAACCAGTGTTGACGTTCATACATGAGGGGACACAGAACGAACTCTTCATTGTCAACGTCTTGCACTTTGGACGTCCGACTGTTTTCATAGCATTATACAAGAGCATCAGGCTACGTTCACATTTACTACTTATTATTGTTTCACTATCATTCTGGAAAAGGTGGTTATTATTACTTAGTATTTACAATGGATTGAGCTTTTAAATTGCTTTTAATTGCTTTTAAATGAACTGTTTCTTCAGTGCTTTTCGTACTGCTTCAACTTTTGGATTAACAGTTTTTTTCCCCTTCTCTTTCCTGTTTTTTCTCTCGACTTTTAACCCTTCCTCTTGTGATTCCTCTGAACTTTCACCCGTCCCTCGTTGTGTCTCTGTCCCTGTCTCTCTGCCTCTCTACCAGATCAGACATTTGTGGACTCTAGCAAGTACTCAACAGCCAGCTCTCTACAAGGCCTGGCCTTCACCTGAAGTATGTTCCGCTACTGTTTCTTCACTCCACTCTGTTAACTAATTACGTTTCCAACTTTCAATGAACTGAACAATTCAGTGAAGTAATAATTGTCATGTTTCACATGTTTCTCATTTTTCTGCATGTCATTTTCCTCTCTCCCATGTTCGCTCCATCTTACCATCACATCTCCACCCTCTGCCTCGTTAATTTTTCCATCCACCTCTCATCTCAAGCCATTCTGTTGCCTGGTAACTCCTCTCTGGCTTTCTATTGGCTGGGAAAAAAAAGACAGGAAGTTTGATATTTACAGAAACCAAAAAAAAAAAGACATTTGGCACAGTGAATTTATTTCTCAACATTACTGACTTTGTTTAGCTGTGTGTGAATTTACACTTGCATTTCTGTGTGTGTACAGAGAGAGAGAGAGAGCATGTGCGGGGGTGTGGGAACTCAAAGCTTATCCTCAAAGCAGAGCTCAAATAAACACACGCCACTTACAGACACACACACACACACACACACACACACACACACACACACACTATCCTCTGTCACACACACTCTGTGATCACACACTGGCAGCTTACTAGGGAGCGATCAACAATGACAGCTGTTCGACTCTCTTGACAGTTTATACTGTCGGTATACCTGCCCTACAGGGCGTGTGTGTGTGTGTGTGTGTGTGTGTGTGTGTGCGTGCGTGCGCGCGTGCGTGTGTGTGCGTGTGCATGTGTCTGTGTGCTCGTGAGTGTTTGAGACAAAAAAGAAAAAACAGAAAAAAATGGAGGTTCCGCTGAAACAATACATTTTGTTAAGTTTTGTCAAGCTGGTTCTAAAACAACAATTCTTTTTTCTCTTTCCATTTTTCACTTAAATTAAACCAAATAAAACCATTAATTTAATACTGAGTGTGTGTGTGTGTGTGTGTGTGTGTGTGTGTGTGTGTGTGTGTGTGTGTGTGTGTGTGTGTGTGTGTGTGTGTGTGTGTGTGTGTGTGTGTGTGTGTGTCACTTTGGGCTGGGCTCTGCTTCTCACATGTTGACACCCATCCCTTGGGTTTAAATACAACACACGCCATGATGCAATCTGTCAGGCACACATACAAACATACAGTAAAAATGCGCCAACTGTTCCCAAGCTGAGTTAAATGTGTGTGTTTGTGTGTGAGCTGCATCACTAAGAGCCAACTGAGATGACGTGTCCCCACTCGGTTTTACTGATTTATTCATCTATTGATGTTTAAATGTCGCTGCAGTCACACAGCTGCACAGATGGGAAAACATATTGATGTATTTACGAGTGAATTTTTTTATGACGATGAAAATATTTGGCGATGTTTAAAAAGTTTTTTCTCTCTCTCTTGTCCCCCTCCCTCCTCTCCCTCTCTTTCTCCACCCGACAGCAATCCCTGGAATGATCGTCCCACCCATGTAAAGGTGTGAGTACATGACTGTGTGTGTGTGTGTGTGTGTGTGTGTGTGCGTGCGACTGTGTGCGAGATGAACCAAGCACACTCACACCGATCCTGGGCGGAGGATTTCGGTGCGAGTCAGACTCCGGTCGGGGATGGAAGCAGCTGTCCCTATCTGAAGGAACAAAACCCAACTCAGGCCCTTTCTAACACAAAAAAACAACTGCAAGAGAACAACTATTTGCAAGGAAATACATTGTTTAGACTTTGTACACCTTGATGCTTTTATAGGAGAATGGCCACGCCTACATTATGACTCTCCACGGACACTGGAAGTGTATTTATTTTGGAGAGAATCCACTTCCTCCCTCGAGTGATTGTTGATTTGTTTTCTTTTTGTGCAACAGTTAACGTGTGATAATCATCTTCTAACTGTATCCAACATGAGGGATTTTCTATTTATGAAGTTTGGTCGTTAATGAAGGAATATAATGTGAAGAATACAATGAGTAAAACTGATGATCATTATGATGATGATGATGATGATGATGATGATGATGATGATGATGATGATGATGATGATGATGATGATGAGGCTGCAGGATTCCTACAGGGTCAAATCCAGCCGACACAGACAAGCCAAACCACACACATACACACTCACTTCTCTTTGCCAAATCCTCACACAACAGCACAAACACTTCTTCTGCACTGAACCAATCAGCCTGAAGGATTCAGATGCTTCCCGCCTGCGACTGATGCTGCAGTTTTAGCCATTCAAGAAATCCCAATGTTTACTTTGAGCTTGCTTTATGTACTTTGTGCACTGCTGCTCCTGTGTGCTACATTTTCTAAAAAGTGCAAATCTACCTTTCAGCGAACAGAACGTGCAGAGAAAGAAAAGATTCAGTCATTTAACGAGCCAAGATGAAATTTATTCCCACCGTGCAAGATTCACAGGAGAGATTAGACCTGCTGCAGCGCTAATCCAGGGCAGATTTGATGATAGCTAAATGTAAAAAGGCCATAAACGAATGCAGCTCCTTCCCTACACTGGGGTGTGTGATTACTGGATGCCAACAGTAGCTTTACTGTTCAGGATTTGACCCAACAATCCGTCCATTGGATCTGTTACTATGATCAGTTTTAAAGTCGCACACAGCCACAGCGACCTCTGCAAGAGGGAGAACATGTCTTAAAGACTGCTGCCATTCTGACCTTGATTTTGTTGTGATTTGTTTTCACATCTTTTTGTCTTAACAAACGAATTCTTATTTCTCTATTTTTTTTTTTTTTTTTGGTTTGCTGTGATTTTAAATATTTGTTTTAATTTGGATTTTGAATGTGATTATACAGCCAATCAGATTGATTTTGTTTCCTACCCACAGATCTGGTTCAGTTGAACAGTTTGAGTGAGAGAATTAGCCACTGGTGTGTCTTAAATTCTGCGCTGCAAGAACTGTCAAGTCTTTAAATCTTCAACTGAGTCTAAAAATCCTACTTCACTGAGGTACCCTTTTTTTTTTTTAAATCTGCCCTTGCACATATTTTCTTCAGAAGTAAAGATGAAATATGGATTTCCAGTTTTTGCAGCGCAGAGCCAGCAACATGTCTTAAATGCGCAGTGTATGAAATAACTCCTTGATGGTTTGTTGTGAAAGTCACTGCTCCCTCAGCCCTGCAGTCTGAGCGTACAGCTCAGTGTGTGGTTCAACAGTCTTAATGAATTTAATTTATGTTCTGTTTATTTTTGCCAAAGCCCTTATTTGAGACGTTAATGCCTAAACAGTCTTATGCCAGAGTTTCTCTGCTGTTCATCACATCTTGTCTTGTCGCTCAGTCAGAAGCCAATAATGTTATTATTTACAACTGTCAGTGCTGTATGAGGGTGTCATTTTCAGACCTACAGCAGGTAGCGTTCACAAATGGATCTTTGTTTGTCATTCAGGTCGTTGACATTTGCCACAGCTAAAAACTATTTGAAAATGAACTTGGATACTTGGCCAGACATACAACCTAACTAGCATCATGTGCTGACATAGTAAATTTCTTTTCATTTGATAAACAGAAATAATATCAACTACTGTCTGAGGAGATCTGGACCTCCAATTTAAACTAACTGGGTGAAAGACACTTCATCAGCCAGAAGTCAGTAGCCTCAGAAACTAAGACTGAAGGTCTATAAGTAAAAGTTAAACAAATTGAGATGAAAGAACAGAGACATTATCAAGAGGAAATCAATTGAAACCCTGAAAATAAATCCTGAAAGCTCCTTGAATATGTTCACATGTTCTCGTTTGCTTTGTCTTTCATGTCTAAGGATTTGAATGTTATGAAAACTGTTTGTTTCGTGTATTATATAGTGTATGTTTATTAGAAGCCATACTTCCACTGCTCATTTCAATCAAACTAAAAGAAGCCATGGTGTATTGTTTTATGATTTATAAGTTAAGGAGGAGGATGTTTTTGTTGTTGTTTTTTTTTTTTTTGTCACAATGTTGTTTGTATCATTATTGTTAAAGTTAGCATCATTTTGTTGCATTATCTAGGTGTAGAGTTTACCAAATTGTTGATATAATTATCTGTGTTTGTCTTCCATGTGATGGATTTTGAGATTGAATAATGAAGGCTGAAAGAGATGGAAGAAAAAAAAGAATCTCTTTCTCTCTCCTTCCTCCTGCAGCCACTTCTCTTGCTCCGGTCAGGCTTTCTGTCCTCTCTATGCTCCTGTCCTCTGTTCATTTCCCTCCCCCACCTTGTTTTGATTGTGCTATTAATACTCTGTATGTTTGCCTTCCCCCCGTTCCTTCATGTTTTTCTTTAAAAATGAGCCACCTATTTATTTTATCTCAAACATGGGTCTGGAGACCACTCTTCTGTTCGCGTCTACATGTGAGTGCCTGCAAGTGTGTGTGTCTGAGTGTGAGTGTCATCATTTTTCCTCTAAAATAAAAAGCTGAAGGATGTTTTTTTTTTTATAGTACATATATAAATACTTGTACAGGAAGGAGTGAATAGAGGGTTTGGTTTAAGGAAGTATGATGAAGCACTTGTCCAACAACAGTTCTAACATTTATCACAGGCTTGTCTGCGTTCAGGCTGACAGTGGTGGTCATCATTCACTCACACACATTATCAGCAGTATCAGTGTGGAAGGGAAGAGTACAGAGGAAACTACTGTAAAGATGATAATGTTGATTTTTTTTTTATTATTATTATTTTGAACTTTGAAGTGTAAAATAACTTTTTGACTCTTCACTATATTTAATTAAAGTTCTTTCTTCTCTGTGAAAAGGTGTCTTCTTTTTTCTCAAACCACACCACACCATTAAAGTAACTCATGAAAAGTCATAAAAATGTAATAGTATAGTAAGGCATGAAGAGTCATAAAAATGAGACAGTATAGTAAGGCATGATATTATAATAAGGTATGAAAAGTCAAAGTATAGTAAGTCATAAAAAGGCAGAAAATGTCACAATATAATAAAGTATGAAAAGTCATGTAAACTTCATAGTACAGTCATCAAAATTATTTATAATAAGGCATGAAAAAAAGTCAGACTATAATAAGGAATGAAAAGTCCTAAAATGAACATATACTCAGGCATATACAATCATGAATACATCATAGTGTATTAAGACAGGAGTATAAAGTCAAAAACATTTCATAGAATAGTGAGGAATAAAAACCTTTATATGCTATACTGTATATAAATATGCTATAGGACAAAAAGACATGAAAACGTCAAAGTATGCTAAGGCATAAAAACATCATAGTAAGTAAGGCATAAAAACGTCTAAAAACGTCTTAAGATAATAAGGCATAAAATGTCATAGTATAGTAAGTAATAAAAACGTCATAGTTTGGGTAAGGCATAAAATGTCATGAAAATGTCATAGTATAGTAAGGCATGAAATGTCATAGTATAGTATGGCATTAAAATGTCAAAAAACATCACAGTATAGTAAGGCGTAAAATGTCATAAAAACGTCATAGTATAGTAAGGCATAAAGTGGCATAAAAACGTCATAGTATGATAGGGCATAAAAACGTCTAAAAACGTCTTAAGATAATAAGGCATAAAATATCATAGTATAGTAAAGCATGGAAAATGTCAAAAAACGTCATAGTATAGTAAGGCATAAAATGTCATAAAAATGTCATAGTATAGTAAGGCATAAAGTGGCATAAAAACGTCATAGTTTGGTAAGGCATAAAATGTCATACAAACGTCATAGTATAGTAAGGCATAAAATGTCATAGTATACTAAGGCATAAAAACTTGATAGTTTGGTAAGGCATAAAATGTCATAGTATAACAAGGCATAAAAATGTCATAAAAACATCATATTTTGGTAAGGCGTAAAATGTCATAAAAATGTCATAGTATACTAAGGCATAAAAACTTCATAGTTTGGTAAGGCATAAAATGTCATAAAAACGCCATAGTATAGCAAGGCATAAAATGTCATAAAAACGTCATAGTATAGTAAGGTATATAATGTCATAAAAACGTCATAGAATATTGACGCATATAACGTCATAAAAACATCATAGAATATTAAGGCATAAAATGTCATAGTATAGTAAGTAATAAAAACGTCATAGTTTGGTAAGGCATAAAATGTCATAAAAACATCATAGTATAGTAAGGCATAAAATGTCATAGTATAGTAAGTAATAAAAACGTCATAGTATAGTAAGGCATAAAATGTCATAAAAATGTCATAGTATAGTAAGGCATAAAATGTCATAAAAACGTCATAGTATAGTAAGGCATAAAGTGGCATAAAAACGTCATAGTATGATAGGGCATAAAAACGTCTAAAAACGTCTTAAGATAATAAGGCATAAAATATCATAGTATAGTAAAGCATGGAAAATGTCAAAAAACGTCATAGTATAGTAAGGCATAAAATGTCATAAAAATGTCATAGTATAGTAAGGCATAAAATGTCATAAAAACGTCATAGAATATTAAGTCATAAAATGTCATAAAAACGTCATAGTATAGTAAGGCATAAAATGTCATAGTACAGTAAGTCATAAAAACGTCATAGTTTGGTAAGGCATAAAATGTCATAAAAATGTCATAGTATAGTAAGCATAAAAATGTCATAAAAACGTCATAGTTTGGTAAGGCATAAAATGTCATAAAAATGTCATAAAAATGTAATAGTATAGTAAGGCATAAAGTGGCATAAAAACGTCATAGTTTGGTAAGGCATAAAATGTCATACAAACGTCATAGTTTGGTAAGGCATAAAATGTCATAGTATACTAAGGCATAAAAACTTGATAGTTTGGTAAGGCATAAAATGTCATAGTATAACAAGGCATAAAAATGTCATAAAAACATCATATTTTGGTAAGGCGTAAAATGTCATAAAAATGCCATAGTATAGCAAGGCATAAAATGTCATAAAAACGCCATAGAATATTAACGCATATAACGTCATAAAAACGTCATAGAATATTAAGGCATAAAATGTCTTAAAAACATCATAGAATATTAAGGCATAAAATGTCATAAAAACATCATAGTATAGTAAGGCATAAAATGTCATAAAAACATCATAGTATAGTAAGTAAGGCATAAAATGTCATAGTATAGTAAGTAATAAAAACGTCATAGTTTGGTAAGGCATAAAATGTCATAAAAATGTCATAGTATAGTAAGGCATAAAATGTCATAGTATAGTAAGGAATAAAAACGTCATAAAAACATCATAGAATATTAAGGCATAAAATGTCATAAAAACGTCATAGTATAGTAAGGCATAAAATGTCATAGTATAGTAAGTAATAAAAACGTCATAGTTTGGTAAGGCATAAAATGTCATAAAAATGTCATAGTATAGTAAGGCATAAAGTGGCATAAAAACGTCATAGTATAGTAAGGCATAAAATGTCATAATATACTAAGGCATAAAAACTTGATAGTTTGGTGAGGCATAAAATGTCATAGTATACTAAGGCATAAAAACTTGATAGTTTGGTAAGGCATAAAATGTCATAGTATAACAAGGCATAAAAATGTCATAAAAACATCATATTTTGGTAAGGCGTAAAATGTCATAAAAATGCCATAGTATAGCAAGGCATAAAATGTCATAAAAACGCCATAGAATATTAACGCATATAACGTCATAAAAACGTCATAGAATATTAAGGCATAAAATGTCTTAAAAACATCATAGAATATTAAGGCATAAAATGTCATAAAAACATCATAGTATAGTAAGGCATAAAATGTCATAAAAACATCATAGTATAGTAAGGCATAAAATGTCATAGTATAGTAAGTAATAAAAACGTCATAGTTTGGTAAGGCATAAAATGTCATAAAAATGTCATAGTATAGTAAGGCATAAAATGTCATAGTATAGTAAGTAATAAAAACGTCATAGTTTGGTAAGGCATAAAATGTCATAAAAACGTCATAGTATAGTAAGGCATAAAATGTCATAGTATAGTAAGTAATAAAAACGTCATAGTTTGGTAAGGCATAAAATGTCATAAAAATGTCATAGTATAGTAAGTAAGGCATAAAGTGGCATAAAAACGTCATAGTATAGTAAGGCATAAAATGTCATAATATACTAAGGCATAAAAACTTGATAGTTTGGTGAGGCATAAAATGTCATAGTATAGTAAGTAATAAAAAGGTCATAGTTTGGTAAGGCATAAAATGTCATACAAACATCATAGTATAGTAAGACATAAAATATCATAGTATAGTAAGTCATAAAAACGTCATAAAAATATTAAAGCATAAACTGTCATAAAAACATCATTGTATAGTAAGGCATAAAATGTCATAGTATAGTAAGTAATAAAAACGTCATAGTTTGGTAAGGCATAAAATGTCATAAAAATGTCATAGTATAGTATGGCATTAAAATGTCAAAAAACATCACAGTATAGTAAGGGGTAAAATGTCATAAAAACGTCATAGTATAGTAAGGCATAAAGTGGCATAAAAAACGTCATAGTTTGGTAAGGCATAAAATGTCATACAAACGTCATAGTATGATAGGGCATAAAAACGTCTAAAAACGTCTTAAGATAATAAGGCATAAAATGTCATAGTTTAGTAAAGCATGGAAAATGTCAAAAAACGTCATAGTATGGTAAGGCATAAAATGTCATAAAAACGTCATAGTATAGTAAGTCATAAAAATGTCATAAAAACGTCATAGTATAGTAAGGCATAAAATGTCATAGTACAGTAAGTCATAAAAACGTCATAGTTTGGTAAGGCATAAAATGTCATAAAAATGTCATAGTATAGTAAGGCATAAAGTGGCATAAAAACGTCATAGTTTGGTAAGGCATAAAATGTCATACAAACGTCATAGTTTGGTAAGGCATAAAATGTCATAGTATACTAAGGCATAAAAACTTGATAGTTTGGTAAGGCATAAAATGTCATAGTATAACAAGGCATAAAAATGTCATAAAAACATCATATTTTGGTAAGGCGTAAAATGTCATAAAAATGTCATAGTATAGTAAGGCATAAAAACTTCATAGTTTGGTAAGGCATAAAATGTCATAAAAACGCCATAGTATAGCAAGGCATATAATGTCATAAAAACGTCATAGAATATTAACGCATATAACGTCATAAAAACGTCATAGAATATTAAGGCATAAAATGTCTTAAAAACGTCATAGAATATTAAGGCATAAAATGTCATAAAAACATCATAGTATAGTAAGGCATAAAATGTCATAGTATAGTAAGTAATAAAAACGTCATAGTTTGGTAAGGCATAAAATGTCATAAAAACATCATAGTATAGTAAGGCATAAAATGTCATAGTATAGTAAGTAATAAAAACGTCATAGTTTGGTAAGGCATAAAATGTCATAAAAACATCATAGTATAGTAAGGCATAAAATGTCATAGTATAGTAAGTAATAAAAACGTCATAGTTTGGTAAGGCATAAAATGTCATAAAAATGTCATAGTATAGTAAGGCATAAAATGTCATAGTATAATAAGTAATAAAAACGTCATAGTTTGGTAAGGCATAAAATGTCATAAAAACGTCATAGTATAGTAAGGCATAAAATGTCATAGTATAGTAAGTAATAAAAACGTCATAGTTTGGTAAGGCATAAAATGTCATAAAAATGTCATAGTATAGTAAGGCATAAAGTGGCATAAAAACGTCATAGTATAGTAAGGCATAAAATGTCATAGTATACTAAGGCATAAAAACTTGATAGTTTGGTGAGGCATAAAAACGTCATAGTATAGTAAGTAATAAAAAGGTCATAGTTTGGTAAGGCATAAAATGTCATACAAACATCATAGTATAGTAAGACATAAAATATCATAGTATAGTAAGGCATAAAATGTCATAAAAACGTAATAAAAATATTAAAGCATAAAATGTCATACAAACGTCATAGTATGATAGGGCATAAAAACGTCTAAAAACGTCTTAAGATAATAAGGCATAAAATATCATAGTATAGTAAAGCATGGAAAATGTCAAAAAACGTCATAGTATAGTAAGGCATAAAATGTCATAAAAACGTCATAGAATATTAAGTCATAAAATGTCATAAAAACGTCATAGTATAGTAAGGCATAAAATGTCATAGTACAGTAAGTCATAAAAACGTCATAGTTTGGTAAGGCATAAAATGTCATAAAAATGTCATAGTATAGTAAGGCATAAAGTGGCATAAAAACGTCATAGTTTGGTAAGGCATAAAATGTCATACAAACGTCATAGTTTGGTAAGGCATAAAATGTCATAGTATACTAAGGCATAAAAACGTCATAGTTGGTAAGGCATAAAATGTCATAGTATAACAAGGCATAAAAATGTCATAAAAACATCATATTTTGGTAAGGCGTAAAATGTCATAAAAATGTCATAGTATAGTAAGGCATAAAAACTTCATAGTTTGGTAAGGCATAAAAATGTCATAAAAACGCCATAGTATAGCAAGGCATAAAATGTCAAAAAACGTCATAGAATATTAACGCATATAACGTCATAAAAACGTCATAGAATATTAAGGCATAAAATGTCTTAAAAACGTCATAGAATATTAAGGCATAAAATGTCATAAAAACATCATAGTATAGTAAGGCATAAAATGTCATAGTATAGTAAGTAATAAAAACGTCATAGTTTGGTAAGGCATAAAATGTCATAAAAACATCATAGTATAGTAAGGCATAAAATGTCATAGTATAGTAAGTAATAAAAACGTCATAGTTTGGTAAGGCATAAAATGTCATAAAAACATCATAGTATAGTAAGGCATAAAATGTCATAGTATAGTAAGTAATAAAAACGTCATAGTTTGGTAAGGCATAAAATGTCATAAAAATGTCATAGTATAGTAAGGCATAAAATGTCATAGTATAATAAGTAATAAAAACGTCATAGTTTGGTAAGGCATAAAATGTCATAAAAACGTCATAGTATAGTAAGGCATAAAATGTCATAGTATAGTAAGTAATAAAAACGTCATAGTTTGGTAAGGCATAAAATGTCATAAAAATGTCATAGTATAGTAAGGCATAAAGTGGCATAAAAACGTCATAGTATAGTAAGGCATAAAATGTCATAAAAATGTCATAGTATACTAAGGCATAAAAACTTGATAGTTTGGTGAGGCATAAAAACGTCATAGTATAGTAAGTAATAAAAAGGTCATAGTTTGGTAAGGCATAAAATGTCATACAAACATCATAGTATAGTAAGACATAAAATATCATAGTATAATAAGTCATAAAAACGTAATAAAAATATTAAAGCATAAAATGTCATAAAAACATCATAGTATAGTAAGGCATAAAATGTCATAGTATAGTAAATAATAAAAACGTCATAGTTTGGTAAGGCATAAAATGTCATAAAAATGTCATAGTATAGTATGGCATTAAAATGTCAAAAAACATCACAGTATAGTAAGGGGTAAAATGTCATAAAAACGTCATAGTATAGTAAGGCATAAAGTGGCATAAAAACATCATAGTTTGGTAAGGCATAAAATGTCATACAAACGTCATAGTATGATAGGGCATAAAAACGTCTAAAAACGTCTTAAGATAATAAGGCATAAAATATCATAGTATAGTAAAGCATGGAAAATGTCAAAAAACGTCATAGTATAGTAAGGCATAAAATGTCATAAAAACGTCATAGTATAGTAAGGCATAAAAGGTCATAAAAATGTCATAGTATAGTAAGGCATAAAGTGGCATAAAAACGTCATAGTTTGGTAAGGCATAAAATGTCATAAAAATGTCATAGTATAGTAAGGCATAAAGTGGCATAAAAACGTCATAGTTTGGTAAGGCATAAAATGTCATACAAACGTCATAGTATAGTAAGGCATAAAATGTCATAGTATAGTAAGGCATAAAATGTCATAGTATACTAAGGCATAAAAACTTGATAGTTTGGTAAGGCATAAAATGTCATAAAAATGTCATAAAAATGTCATAAAAACGCCATAGTATAGCAAGGCATAAAATGTCATAAAAACGTCATAGTATAGTAAGGCATATAATGTCATAAAAACGTCATAGAATATTGACGCATATAACGTCATAAAAACGTCATAGAATATTAAGGCATAAAATGTCTTATAAACGTCATAGAATATTAAGGCATAAAATGTCCAAAAAAACATCATAGTATAGTAAGGCATAAAATGTCATAGTATAGTAAGTAATAAAAACGTCATAGTTTGGTAAGGCATAAAATGTCATAAAAATGTCATAGTATAGTAAGGCATAAAATGTCATAAAAACGTCATAGTATAGTAAGGCATAAAGTGGCATAAAAACGTCATAGTATGATAGGGCATAAAAACGTCTAAAAACGTCTTAAGATAATAAGGCATAAAATATCATAGTATAGTAAAGCATGGAAAATGTCAAAAAACGTCATAGTATAGTAAGGCATAAAATGTCATAAAAACGTCATAGAATATTAAGTCATAAAATGTCATAAAAACGTCATAGTATAGTAAGGCATAAAATGTCATAGTACAGTAAGTCATAAAAACGTCATAGTTTGGTAAGGCATAAAATGTCATAAAAATGTCATAGTATAGTAAGGCATAAAGTGGCATAAAAACGTCATAGTTTGGTAAGGCATAAAATGTCATACAAACGTCATAGTATAGTAAGGCATAAAATGTCATAGTATACTAAGGCATAAAAACTTGATAGTTTGGTGAGGCATAAAATGTCATAGTATAACAAGGCATAAAAATGTCATAAAAACATCATATTTTGGTAAGGCGTAAAATGTCATAAAAATGTCATAGTATACTAAGGCATAAAAACTTCATAGTTTGGTAAGGCATAAAATGTCATAAAAACGCCATAGTATAGCAAGGCATAAAATGTCATAAAAACGCCATAGTATAGCAAGGCATATAATGTCATAAAAACGTCATAGAATATTAACGCATATAACGTCATAAAAACGTCATAGAATATTAAGGCATAAAATGTCTTAAAAACGTCATAGTATAGTAAGGCATAAAATGTCATAGTATAGTAAGTAATAAAAACGTCATAGTTTGGTAAGGCATAAAATGTCATAAAAATGTCATAGTATAGTAAGGCATAAAGTGGCATAAAAACGTCATAGTATAGTAAGGCATAAAATGTCATAGTATACTAAGGCATAAAAACTTGATAGTTTGGTGAGGCATAAAATGTCATAGTATAGTAAGTAATAAAAAGGTCATAGTTTGGTAAGGCATAAAATGTCATACAAACATCATAGTATAGTAAGACATAAAATATCATAGTATAGTAAGTCATAAAAACGTCATAAAAATATTAAAGCATAAAATGTCATAAAAACATCATAGTATAGTAAGGCATAAAATGTCATAGTATAGTAAGTAATAAAAACGTCATAGTTTGGTAAGGCATAAAATGTCATAAAAATGTCATAGTATAGTATGGCATTAAAATGTCAAAAAACATCACAGTATAGTAAGGGGTAAAATGTCATAAAAACGTCATAGTATAGTAAGGCATAAAGTGGCATAAAAAACGTCATAGTTTGGTAAGGCATAAAATGTCATACAAACGTCATAGTATGATAGGGCATAAAAACGTCTAAAAACGTCTTAAGATAATAAGGCATAAAATGTCATAAAAATGTCATAGTTTAGTAAAGCATGGAAAATGTCAAAAAACGTCATAGTATGGTAAGGCATAAAATGTCATAAAAACGTCATAGTATAGTAAGGCATAAAATGTCATAGTATAGTAAGTCATAAAAACGTCATAGAATATTAACGCATATAATGTCATAAAAACGTCATAGAATATTAACGCATAAAATATCATAGTATAGTAAGTCATAAAAACGTCATAGTTTGGTAAAGCATAAAATGTCTTAAAAGTGTCATAGTATAGTAAGGCCTAAAACTTGATAGTTTGGTAAGGCATTAAACGTCATAGTATAGCAAGGCATAAAAGGTCATAAAAACATCATATTTTGGTAAGGCATAAAATGTCATAAAAATGTCATAGTATGGTAAGGCATAAAAACTTGATAGTTTGGTAAGGCATAAAAACGCCATAGTATAGCAAGGCATAAAATGTCAAAAAAACGTCATAGTATAGTAAGGCATAAAATGTCATAAAAATGTCATAGTATAGTAAGGCCTAAAACTTGATAGTTTGGTAAGGCATAAAAACGCCATAAAAGGTCATAAAAACATCATATTTTGGTAAGGCGTAAAATGTCATAAAAATGTCATAGTATACTAAGGCATAAAAACTTGATAGTTTGGTAAGGCATAAAAACTTCATAGTTTGGTAAGGCATAAAAACGCCATAGTATAGCAAGGCATAAAAGGTCATAAAAACGTCATAGTATAGTAAGGCATAAAATGTCATAGAATATTAACGCATATAATGTCATAAAAACGTCATAGAATATTAAGGCATAAAATGTCATAAAAATGTCATAGTATAGTAAGGCATAAAACTTGATAGTTTGGTAAGGCATAAAAACGTCATAGTGTAGCAAGGCATAAAAGATCATAAAAACATCATATTTTGGTAAGGCGTAAAATGTCATAAAAATGTCATAGTATACTAAGGCATAAAAACGTGATAGTTTGGTAAGGCATAAAAACTTGATAGTTTGGTAAGGCTTAAAAACGCCATAGTATAGCAAGGCATAAAATGTCATAAAAACGTCATAGTATAGTAAAGCATAAAGTGTCATAAAAATGTCATAGTATAGTAAGGCATGAAATGTCATAGTATAGTATGGCATTAAAATGTCAAAAAACATCACAGTACAGTAAGGCGTAAAATGTCATAAAAACGTCATAGTATAGTAAGGCATAAAGTGGCATAAAAACGTCATAGTTTGGTAAGGCATTAAATGTCATAGTATAGTAAGTCATAAAAAATTCATAGAATATTAAGGCATAAAATGTCATCGTATAGTAAGTCATAAAAACGTCATAGTTTGGTAAGGCATAAAATGTCATAAAAATGTCATAGTATAGTATGGCATTAAAATGTCAAAAAAAGTCATAGAATATTAAGGCATAAAATGTCATAAAAACATCATAGAATATTAAGGCATAAAATGTCATAAAAACGTCATAGAATATTAAGGCATAAAATGTCATAAAAATGTCATAGTATAGTAAGGCATAAAATGTCATACTATAGTAAGTCATAAAAAAGTCATAGAATATTAAGGCATAAAATGTCATAAAAACGTCATAGAATATTAAGGCATAAAATGTCATAAAAACATCATAGAATATTAAGGCATAAAATGTCATAAAAACATCATAGAATATTAAGGTATAAAATGTCATAAAAAGTCATAGAATATTAAGGCATAAAATGTCATAAAAACGTCATAGAATATTAAGGCATAAAATGTCATAAAAATGTCATAGTATAGTCAGGCATAAAATGTCATAGTATAGTAAGTCATAAAAACGTCATAGTTTGGTAAGGCATAAAATGTCATAGTATAGTAAAGCATGAAAAACGTTAAAAAACGTCATAGTATAGTAAGGTGTAAAATGTCATAAAAACGTCATAGTATAGTAAGGCATAAAATGTCATAGTATAGCAAGTAATATAGTAAGTCATAAAAACATCATAGTTTGGTAAGGCATAAAAATGTCATAGTATAGCAAGTAATATAGTAAGTCATAAAAACGTCATAGTTTGGTAAGGCATAAAATGTCATAAAAACGTCATAGGATAGTAAGGCATAAAATGTCATAGTATAGTAAGTAATAAAAACATCATAGTTTGGTAAGGTGTAAAATGTCATAAAAACGTCATAGTATAGTAAGGCATAAAATGTCATAGTATAGTAAGTCATAAAAACGTCATAGTTTGGTAAGGCATAAAATCTCATAAAAAAGTCATAGTTTGGTAAGGCGTAAAATGTCATAAAAACGTCATAGTATAGTAAGGCACAAAATGTCATAGTATAGTAAAGCATGAAAAACGTCAAAAAACGTCATAGTATAGTAAGGTGTAAAATGTCATAAAAACGTCATAGTATAGTAAGGCATGAAATGTCATAGTATAGTATGGCATTAAAATGTCAAAAATCATCACAGTATAGTAAGGCGTAAAATGTCATTACAACGTCATAGTATAGTAAGGCATAAAGTTGCATAAAAACATCATAGTTTGGTAAGGCATAAAATGTCATACAAACGTTCTAGTATGATAGGGCATAGAAACGTCTTAAGATAATAAGGCATAAAATGTCAGAGTATAGTAAAGCATGGAAAATGTCAAAAAACGTCATAGTATAGTAAGGCATAAAGTGCCATAAAAACGTCATAGAATATTAAGGCATAAAATGTCATAAAATCGTCATAGTATAGTAAGTCATGAAAACGTCATAGAATATTAAGGCATAAAATGTCATAAAAATGTCATAGTATAGTAAGGCATAAAATGTCATAGTATAGTAAGGCATTAAATGTCATAATATCGTAAGTCATAAAAACGTCATAGTATAGTAAGGCATAAAATGTCATAAAAATGTCATAGTTTGGTAAGGCATAAAAGGTTATAAAAACATCATAATTTGGTAAGGCGTAAAATGTCATAAAAACGTCATAGTATAGTAAGGCATAAAATTTCATAGTATAGTAAAGCATGAAAAACGTCAAAAAACGTCATAGTATAGTAAGGTGTAAAATGTCATAAAAACGTCATAGTTTGGTAAGGCATAAAATCTCATAAAAAAGTCATAGTATAGTAAGGCATAAAATGTCATAGTATACTAAGGCATAAAAACTTGATAGTTTGGCAAGGCATAAAATGTCATAAAAACGTCATAGTATAGTAAGGCATAAAATGTCATAGTATAGTAAGTCATAAAAACGTCATAGTTTGGTAAGGCATAAAATCTCATAAAAAAGTCATAGTTTGGTAAGGCGTAAAATGTCATAAAAACGTCATAGTATAGTAAGGCATAAAATGTCATAGTATACTAAGGCATAAAAACTTGATAGTTTGGCAAGGCATAAAATGTCATAAAAACGTCATAGTATAGTAAGGTGTAAAATGTCATAAAAATGTCATAGTATAGTAAGGCATAAGATATCATAGTATAGTAAGTAATAAAAACGTCATAGTTTGGTAAGGCATAAAATGTCATAAAAATGTCATAGTATAGTAAGGCATGAAATGTCATAGTAAAGTATGGCATTAAAATGTCAAAAAACATCACAGTATAGTAAGGCGTAAAATGTCATAAAAACGTCATAGTATGATAGGCCATAAAAACGTCTGAAAACGTCTTAAGATAATAAGGCATAAAATGTCATAAAAATGTCATAGTAAAGTATGGCATTAAATGTCATAAAAACGTCATACTATAGTTAGGCATAAAATGTCATAAAAACGTCATAGAATATGAAGGCATAAAATGTCATAAAAACGTCATAGAATATTAAGGCATAAAATGTCATAAAAACGTCATAGGATATAAAGGCATAAAATGTCATAGTATAGTAAGTCATAAAAACGTCATAGAATATTAAGGCATAAAATGTCATAAAAACATCATAGTATAGTAAGGCATAAAATGTCATAGTATAGTAAGTCATAAAAACGTCATAGTTTGGTAAGGCATAAAATGTCATAAAAATGTCGTAGTATAGTAAGGCATAAAATGTCGTAGTATAGTAAGGCATTAAATGTCATAATATAGTAAGTCATAAAAACGTCATAGTTTGGTAAGGCATAAAAGGTCATAAAAACATCATAGTTTGGTAAGGCGCAAAATGTCATAAAAACGTCATACTATAGTTAGGCATAAAATGTCATAGTATAGTAAGGCATTAAATGTCATAATATAGTAAGTCAAAAAACGTCATAGTTTGGTAAGGCATAAAATCTCATAAAAAAGTCATAGTTTGGTAAGGCGTAAAATGTCATAAAAACGTCATAGTATAGTAAGGCATAAAATGTCATAGTATACTAAGGCATAAAAACTTGATAGTTTGGCAAGGCATAAAATGTCATAAAAATGTCATAGTATAGTAAGGTGTAAAATGTCATAAAAATGTCATAGTATAGTAAGGCATAAGATATCATAGTATAGTAAGTAATAAAAACGTCATAGTTTGGTAAGGCATAAAATGTCATAAAAATGTCATAGTATAGTAAGGCATGAAATGTCATAGTAAAGTATGGCATTAAAATGTCAAAAAACATCACAGTATAGTAAGGCGTAAAATGTCATAAAAACGTCATAGTATGATAGGCCATAAAAACGTCTGAAAACGTCTTAAGATAATAAGGCATAAAATGTCATAGTATAGTAATGCATGGAAAACGTCAAAAAACTTCATAGTATAGTAAGGCATAAAATGTCATAAAAACGTCATAGAATATGAAGGCATAAAATGTCATAAAAACGTCATAGAATATTAAGGCATAAAATGTCATAAAAACGTCATAGTATAGTAAGGCATAAAATGTCATAGTATAGTAAGTCATAAAAACGTCATAGAATATTAAGGCATAAAATGTCATAAAAACATCATAGTATAGTAAGGCATAAAATGTCATAGTATAGTAAGTCATAAAAACGTCATAGTTTGGTAAGGCATAAAATGTCATAAAAATGTCGTAGTATAGTAAGGCATAAAATGTCGTAGTATAGTAAGGCATTAAATGTCATAATATAGTAAGTCATAAAAACGTCATAGTTTGGTAAGGCATAAAAGGTCATAAAAACATCATAGTTTGGTAAGGCGCAAAATGTCATAAAAACGTCATACTATAGTTAGGCATAAAATGTCATAGTATAGTAAGGCATTAAATGTCATAATATAGTAACTCAAAAAACGTCATAGTTTGGTAAGGCATAAAAGGTCATAAAAACATCATAGTTTGGTAAGGCGTAAAATGTCAAAAAACGTCATAGTATAGTAAGTCATAAAAACGTCATAGTTTCTTAAGGCATAAAATCTCATGAAAATGTCATAGTATAGTAAAGCATAAAATGTCATAGTATACTAAGGCATAAAAACTTGATAGTTTGGTAAGGCATAAAAACGTCATAGTATAGCAAGGCATAAAATGTCATAAAAACGTCATAGTATAGTAAGGTGTAAAATGTCATAGTATAATAAATCATAAAACATCATAATATAGTAAAGCAAAAAAACCTCTAAAAACGCCTTAAGATTATAAGGCATAAAACATCATGATATAGTAAGGCATTAAAAACGTCAGAAAACATCATCGTATAATAAGAAAAATAAAAATAAAATAATAAAACATTTTTAAAAACGTCATAGGGTAATAAGGCATAAAAAGTCATAGTATAGTAAGGCATTAAAAAATGTCATAGTATAGTAAGGCATAAAAATGTCATAAAACGTCATAGAATAATAAGGCACAAAACGTCATAGTATAGTAAGGCAGAAAAACATTAAAAAACGTCATAGAAAAGTAAGGCATTAAAAAATGTCATAGTATAGTAAGGCAGAAAAACATCAAAAAACGTCATAGTATAATAAGGCATAAAAACATCTTAGGATAATAAGGCATAAAACATCATAGTATAGTCACCCAAAAAAAACGTCAAAAAATTTCATAGGATAATAAAGCACAAAAAGGTCTAAAAACGTCTTAGGATAATAAGGCATAAAACGTCATAGTATAGTAGTGCAAAAAAACGTCAAAAAACATCATAGTATAGTAAGGCATAAAAATGTCAAAAAACATCATAGGATAATAAGGCATATAAATGTCTAAAAACGTCTTAGGATAATAAGGCATAAGACATCACAGTATAATGAGAGATAAAACGTCATAGTATAGTAAGGAATGAAACGTCATAGTATGGTAAAGCATGAAAAATGCCAAAAAACATCATGGTATAGTAAGGCATTAAAATGTCAAAAAACGTCATAGGATATAAAGGCATAAAAAGATGTAAAAACCCCTTAGGATAATAAGGCAAAAACATCATGGTATAGTAAGGGAACAAGACATAAAAAAACATTATAGTATAGTAAGGCACAAAAAAGTCAAAAATCGTCAGAAAACATCATCGTATAATAAGGCATGAAACGTCATAGTATAATAAAGCCTAAAACATCATAATGTAATAAAGTAAAAAAACGTCTAAAAAAGCCTTAAGATAATAAGGCATAAAACGTCATGGTATAGTAAGGCATGAAAAACGTCAAAAAATGTCATAGTATAGTAAGGCAAAAAGAATTTTAAAAAACGTCATAGGATAATAAGGCATAAAAAGGTGTAAAAAGGTCTTAGGACAATAAGGCATGAAACATCATGGTATAGTAAGGCATAAAAAAGTCAAAAAACATTATCGTACAGTAAGGCAAATTTTTTTTTTAAAAACTTCATAGGATAATAAGTCATAAAAAGGTGTAAAAAGGTCTTAGGATAATAAGGCATGAAACATCATGGTATAGTAAGGCATAAAAAAGTAAAAAAAACATCGTCATATTGTAAGGCATAAAAACGTTTTTAAAAAAATCACAATAAGTCAAAAAATGTCATAGGACAATGAGACATAAAACATAATTGAAAAGTAAGGCATGAAAAACATCAAAAGATGTCATAGGATAATAAAGCATAAGAAGGTCACAAAAAATCTTAGGATAATAAGGCATAAAACATCATAGTATAGTAAGGCACAAAAAAGTCAAAAAACATCAAAAAATGTCATAGTATAATAAGGGATGAAACGTCATAGTATAATAAAGCATAAAACGTCATAGTATAGTAAGGTATAAAAATGTTCAAAAACATCATAATATAGAAAGGCAGGATAATAACATCATAGAAAAGTAAGGCATGAAAAACATCAAAAGATGTCATAGGATAATAAGGCATAAAAACGTTTAAAAACGTCTTAAGATATTAAGGCATAAAACGTCATAGTATAATAAGGCACAAAACGTCATAGTATAGTAAGGCAGAAAAACATTAAAAAACGTCATAGTATAGTAAGGCATATAAATGTCAAAAAACATCATAATACATCAAAAAACGTCATAGGATAGTAAAGCATAAAACGTCATAGAATAATAAGGCACAAAACGTCATAGTATAGTAAGGCAGAAAAACATTAAAAAACGTCATAGTATAGTAAGGCAGAAAAACATCAAAAAACGTCATAGTATAATAAGGCATAAAAACATCTAAGGATAATAAGGCATAAAACATCATAGTATAGTAACCCAAAAAAAACATCAAAAAATGTCATAGGATAATAAGGCACAAAAAGGTCTAAAAACGTCTTAGGATAATAAGGCATAAAACGTCAAGTATAGTAATGCAAAAAAACGTCAAAAAAACATCATAGTATAGTAAGGCATAAAAATGTCAAAAAACATTGTGGTATAGTAAGGCATAAAAGTCATAGTATAGTAAGGCATTAAAAAATGTCATAGTATAGTAAAGCATAAAAATGTCAAAAAACGTCATAGGGTAATAAGGCATAAAAAGTCATAGTATAGTAAGGCATTAAAAAATGTTATAGTATAGTAAGGCATAAAAATGTCAAAAAACGTCATAGGATAATAAGGCATCAAATGTCATAGTATAATAAGGCATAAAAAGGTCTAAAAACGTCTTAGGATAGTAAGGCATAAAACATCATAGTATAGTAAGGCATCAAAAGTCATAAAAACTTCATATTATAGTAACGCATAAAAATGTCATAGTCCAATAAGGCATTAAAAGTCATAGTATATAAAGGAATAAAAAGTCATAAAATCCCCATAATATAGTAAAGCATAAAAAGTCATAAAACTCATATTATAGTAAGGAATAAAAAGTCATAGTACAATAAGGCATAAAAAGTCATAAATACATCATAGTATAGTAAGGCATAAAATGTAATAATACTATGGCATTAGAGTCACCAATTAACCTACTGTGCATGTTTTTGGATTGTGGGATGAAGCCAGAGTATCCATCCAGGCGCAGGGACAATCATGTAAAATCGATATCAATTTTTTGGGGACATCAGGTACCACTGTGACATTCTCATTCAACATCAGCTTTCAGATAGCCCCCGCCCTTTCAGTCAAATGTTAGCATGCCTAAATTGGTTGTCTTTGAGATGTGGCCTCTTGGAGGGCATATTGGAATGAACTAATACGACTTCACTCCAAATACAGTGTGAACAAGTTCACTCAAATATTCATATGGACAATTTTGTCCTCCGAAAATATTGGTAGGGACATGTCCCTATTGTCCATATGCAAACCTACGCCCTTGCCCGTGGCAAACATAGGTCACATCAGCCAGACAAGATGACAAGAAGAACAAGGACACGGACAGACACCACACTGTTCACAGCCTCGTCACACTGTTCACATCAAGGAAGCGCCACCAGATCCTGAAGTCAAACACTGAAAGACTTCCCCTGGCAGTCAGAGGATTGAATAAGGACAACTGTTCAGACTTTTCCTAATGACAACTCTTATTACAACTATCTTTTATTACCTCTGATCTAAGTCATCAGTTCAGTTGTTTGGTCAATATTAGTATCTCTTTCCGCTTTTGTTAATTTCTGCTTTTACTTTGATCATTTTCGCTCATGTCTTACTCCCCAACACTGAGAATAATAAAATAAAAATTTGTGCCATTAACTGGTAAAGTGACAAATCTTTTGTTAATCTTGGTCCTCAGCACTATTTTATCCTTAAAAGTCTTAGGTTTACAAAACTGTCAAGAGCCATTTCAATCAAATTTCATCTTGTATATCACCTTTCATAGAGATTACAAAGTGCTTAAAGCTGAATCACAAACTAAAAACAGATGTATAAACAGCAAAACAATGGCAGGCTAATGCAGACAAAAAAAGCAAAATTACAGGGAATTTAAATGTGAATAAAAGTGAAACGCAATAGTTGAAACGCGACTCGTTGCACGTCACTGAACTCCTTCTTCACTGTTCAAATGTTAAGCTCCATTCCAGTAAAACCATAGAGCCTCAGGGGGCCTTCTGGGTCAAACTGTTACACAATATGTTGTAAAACTCAGACAGAGGAGGGTATTCACTCAGTGGTTATATTAGTTTCATTATTCCAATCACTTTCTTTTTTCTTTTTGTTTCTTCTCCATTCTTCTGTCACATCAAACTGTTTCTGTCTCCAGCAGCTCTGATGTTGAGCAAACCTACCAGCACTGCCAATGATGTGGTCATACGCAGTAGTGTGTTTGTGTGTGTGTCTGTGTGTGTGTGTGTGTGTGGTGTGTGTGTGTGTGTGTGTGTGTGTGTGTGTGTGTGTGTGTGTGTTTGTGTGTGCGTTCATAAACAATACAAATTCTCTAGTGAGACCCGTTTCTATAATGAGACAGATGGGCCCTGCCTGGAGTTAGCTATCAGCACGACCACAGGCAGTGTATGTTTGTGTGTGTGTGTGTGTGTGTGTGTGTGTGTGTGTGTGTGTGTGTGTGTGTGTGTGTGTGTGTGTGAGAGAGAGAGAGAGAGAGAGAGAGAGAGGGAGAGGTGTTATTTTCCTATTCCTAGCCTGCAGGCTTAATCAAAGAGGAGCCACAGATGTCTTATTGACACCAATTAGTTTCTGTCTCATGGCACACACACACATACACAGATTTGAATAACACATATTTGGACACACATGTACCGGGACTGTGGACACACATGTCCACTTTTTTTGTTTTAGTGTTGACGTAAAATTTGGGATAATTTAAGGCCTTGTTTCAATAAGTTGAGGAATGCAGTCGATTTATGTGAGTGCTAACTGCACACATGCACAATAGACAAAAACATAGCAGTTCGATGACTTGTTGCCTGTGTGTGTGTGTGTGTGTGTGTGTGGAAAGTGTGTGTGTGTGTGTGTGAGAGAGTGTGTCTTTGTGATAATACAGAGTCTGACGAGACAGGACTGAACACATCCATTAGCTAATGGATCTCTCCTCTCTCCTCTCCTCTCCTCGTTTTTTTTTCCCTCTCCTCTTCTTTTATCCCTCTCATCCTCCCTCCATCACCACATCACACTCCTGGTGCACTTAACCCCATCAGAAAGAAACACGCACGCACACACCCTAACCCCCACTCACCTCCCTTCCTCCCCCCTCCTCCTTCAGATGGATTCAAAACCTTTATTTACACAGGCCGTACATGCTGACAGTAAGCCTTCTTTTGAGGTTTGGCTCTGCTCACAGAACAGTTTCAAAATCACAAATATCACCATTAATTTCATGTTACAGCAACTCAGGACAGTGAAAAATGGACAGAGCAGCTTTATTACCCACAAATGATGGTGAAAGTGGGTTTTCATGGTTGGAGTCCAAACACACTCAAAAGGTAAAGTGTTGTTATTGTAAAACATAAACATGTGCAAGTTTTGTTATTTCATTTATTATTGTTAGTGTTATTTCAGCTTTGTTATTTCTGAAAGTAAATGCACCTATGTTTCATTGCATTTGCAAAATTATGCACTGACTGTGACGAACAACTCTGATTGAATCTATCATGTTTGAGGGTCAATCAACATACTGTATGTTTAAGTAAAGCTTAACTTCAAGTAACAAAAACATCAGTGAACAAAAACAAAACTTTCATGTAAGCCACATGTTGATGCAACATGCAACAAAATACCTCCTATGAACACACCATGTATAGACCTAGATCTCCATGAGCTGCACGATCATCATCCCCTCGCCTTGTTGATGATGATGATGATGATGATGATGATGATGATGATGATGATGATGATGATGATGATGATCCAGATTTGGCCTTCCTTACTTTTTTGTCCATTTCTTTTTTATACTTGTTAGGCTGTGACTTTTTTTTTGGTTTTTGACAAACACACTTCTTACTTTCTAGAGACTTTTACCTACATGCACCTGCCAGACGCTCAAATAAATTGAAGGTATGTTCGGTTTGGGTTGATTACCCTGGAGAGATTACCCTGGATCCATTTCAAACGGCCACTTTCAGGAGCTGAGCATCTGATGTTTGTCCTTCTGCAGACACATTTCCAATATTTCCCACTGTTGTTGTCCCAAACTTTGTAGTGATTTACAGCATACACTGCATATGTGTCTGCAGCTCACTGATGATCAGTGTGTGGTGATATACTATATACCTTTTTAATGACAGCACTATAGCACACCATTTTATTATTACTTTGTATTTTTTTTGTCAGAATAGCAGAAGGAAAACTGTAACATCCTTTCTCCAGCTTCACTGAAATTGTGCCAAGAAAAACTACTACTACTATGTGATAAATGAAATGCATCATTAAATATTAACTTCATGTCAGTTGTCAAAAAGGGATATATAAGTGCTCTTATATACATATAATATCCTCAGGGACATAAGATCTTACATACTGTACATTCACCAAGTGAATATCATGATTCAGACATGCAAGCTAAAAGTCAACAGAGTGCAGAACAGAGCAATGAGTCATGAGTGAGCCCCTCAACTCACACATACTATATGATGGACAAACTGGTTAGAGTAGCAGCTGCAGCGGTAACATAGATGCATGTGGGGGACTTTGGGGGGGTTAGCCTGCGTGCCAGGCTGTGAATGAAATTGGTTGATGATGCAGATGCAACCTGTACTACCCATCGTGAGATACAGCAGCTCTATGCCTAATTAAATTCTCAACTTTATTGTGGTGCAGAAATATTTAACTGGTTCACAAATAACTGGTAGAAGGCAGCCTACTCGTTTCTCTGTAGAGCTGCACTCTTTGCCACTGAGCTCCATCTCCTTGTGCAACAGCTGCCAATTTCCTGCACTGCCTCAAATGACTTTCAGGACCACAGAAAGGACCTGAATCACTTACATTCAGCTGAGGGTTTTATAAAATGATTCATCCTGCGAAGAAAAGGCTGTTATATTTTGTGTTCTCACGCACTGACAGTTTGTTTAAATGGCGACAGTCAATATTTTTATATCAAATGACAATGTGAAAGCAATGTGAGAGACATGGCTCACAGTGATGAACATACAGATACTTATCACCTGAATCTGCAGCTCCCCTCTGCTTTACACAGATTTGTAGCTGTCCAACCCCCAACTTTACTATTTTGGTTCGCTTTCAATGCTTTTATCATGTTTAGCAGCAGCAGCAGCAGCAGGCAGCTGTTTTCAGTGAAAAGCTCTTAAAAACACTCTGTACTCTACCTCTGTGACACTAAATGGTGAGGAGAGGAACAAGGTTAAAGGAACTAGCTGGTGATCATAGTGGAGCATTTAGTAGCTAAATAGATGTTTCTCTCAGGAGATGGTGGAGACCAAAAACAGAGCAAAAAGAGTGAATACTGGATTAACATTCTGGCCAGAAACATGAGTCCTAATGAATGATAATGTTGCTGTGTAACTGTTGGATGCAGGAAACTGTTTGCTAACAAGTACCCTAAGTCTAACCCTAACAAAAAAAAGCTTCAAAATAGCACGATGACAAAGAAAAGTGTGGAGGAAGGAAGCATTGAATTAACAAGAGCAGAAGATAAAAGGATTAGAGAGAAAAGAGAGATGAGGATCAGTGGAAGATGGAGGAAGAGGAGAAGACAGGGGACAGATGTGGAGAAGAGGAGGGCGACATGATGATAATGTGCGATAATGGAGTCGTCGCTCGATAAAAAGGTGACGTTGCTGTATGATTTAACAATCGAGAGCTGAAGAACAATAAAGCCTAACCGTGTGTGTGTGTGTGTGTGTGTGTGTGTGTGTGTGTGTGTGTGTGTGTGTGTGTGTGTGTGTGTGTGTGTGTGTGTGTGTGTGTGTGTGTGTGCATGTGTGTGTCTTCAAGGTTTGGCCTCCGCATTTGAATGAGGCGTGCTAAAGCTAAGTAGGCTACAGGGGATGACACTCTTCACTGATGCCACTCCAAAACCACTTGTAACACACACTCTCACACATACTGAAACACACTCACACGCACTCCTACCCACTCACTTAAGTCGAGGGTTTGAAATTGATCTGGGACTTGAAACGAATACTCCAAACAATTATCTTTCTCTCCTGCGTCTAGTAATCCATTTCCCATGAATATATTCACATCTGCCTCTCTTTTTTTCCCGCTTTTTTTTCCCGCTCTTCCTCCTACCATCCTCCTCCTCTTCTGTCACACATTTCCACCTCCCTCGTCTCTCTTCCCTCACAGGTGTTGGTGTGTTTCCCTCGGGCTTTTGGACAAAATGTGACAATACAGCGATGATACTTTTGATTTATGGCAGAAGATGCCTGTCACATAATGTCCAGACTGAAGCTACTGGCTGCAAGTGAGAGCAACACTCTTCCTCCTGGAACAAAATAAATACAATAATTTTTTATTCTTAAGCAGAGGTAATAGCAATGTGAGTAGGTGGAAAATTAATTTTTTTAAACAAAAAATCTTTATAGTTTATTTAGAATTGTAACAGATAACATTAATCTCCTTTTTTATCTTGTTACTTTTCTGTAAATTGATAAAGACAGTGCACGTGTATGTTACTCTACATAGGTGTAGTTGTGAATTACTGAGTTTGTGACATAAGACAAAATGCTGATAAAATTTTGATATAGAATTCATATTAAAGTTTATCCTGAACATTGTCATCCTCTTCAAGCTTGTGTTGGGTTATTTTAAGTGTAAACAAGACTAAAACTCTGCAGCTGTGTTCAAGGATTTTTACTGACATTTGGTCATAAACCAAAATATTGGACAAACTGATTCGTTTAACCCGATGTTTAAACTTCAAGGGATCACCAAATTTATTACAGTTCATGCTGAAGCGAACATGAATGTCTGTACCAAATTTCATGATAATCCATCTGATAGTTGTTTACACATTCCACTTAAAACCCCAAGTGGTGGCAGTAGAGGTAAAACTGACTTAGAACTGGTGCCGACCAGAGGAGTCTGACTGTTTAATTACAACAAGCTGTCTGTGATTCTATTGAAGTGTAAAGTAATTTATTTAACTTGGTAAGTAGCAATGACTGAGGGCTGGGGACAAATGGGTAGAAGAAGGTTTTACAGAAAAATAATCCAACCAGGCGTTGTGGTTTCACCCAGCAGGCAGCTGTACAGTTTTACCAACCATCCAGCAGCTATTGTCTCAGTGACTGCACGCAGCTCTCCAGGAGTCCTCACCTCACTCCTTTCATCTCCAAATAAAACTAGATGACTCCTAACGTTAGCAAGTTAGCTAAGAACACACAAAATTTAAATGAACAACTTTGGAATTACCTTCTTTTAGTGGAGGCTAACCTCCTCCACCATGCACCAGATTAACATGTAGTGGGACCCGTCTATCAACTGAACACAGAGAGTCAAGCTGATAAAAACCCAACGTCTGCTGGTAACTCTCGGTAAGACTGAGAACAGACTAACAAACTGTCAAAGTAACGTGTGAATTTAGGATTAGTCACTGCAATATAATTGTTGACTTTCAAAATATAATCCTTTGCACCTCTTCCTCTGCTCCTGAAAAAAGTAACCACATGACTGTAACGTGTAACTAAATAATGCCTTACTGCCCAACACTGTTGGTACAGTATCACAAGAGAAGTAACATCTTCATAGCGAGGTTAATTAACTTGTTGCTCCTATTCTACGAACCAAACACCCAGGCTCTGCTTTCCTTTGCTCTGGTCTCATCTTGGACTCTAATAGGTTTATATTTGCCAGTTGATGATCTGTGAAGAATTAAATTGTCAGATCCGTACTCCTTCTTAGTCACTTTTAATCTGACTTATTGTGACATCATCACTTCCTGCCAGCTGATATCATCACTCGCTGCCGGGAAAACTGAGATTATCAATGAGACGATGCCCAGAAACGTGTGGTGATTGGCAGGGATGATCGATGATGATATCACCCTGTTCATCACCAGAACAATAAGAAAATACAGCACTTCTGGTTTGGATGGTGATGGTGATGTCACTGCCATTTGTGTGAAGGCTGTGCGCATATGTGCATGTTGTGTCAGACTGCAAAATGTGAATAGCAAATGATATCATTGCTTTCCACTGGGAGTCATGCCGAATTCCAGACACACACACACACACACACACAGTGTTTGGTCCAGCTGCTGTGTTCAAGGCCGGGCAGAAAAGTCAAATGTCACAGTCGTGAGTTTCTGTTCACCTTGTAGAAACACTGAATCTGCGCTGAGAGCAGGCCTGAACCTCTGCAGGAAAAGCTGCTGCCAAACAGCCGACAGCAGGACGCTCTGAAACCACACGGCACATCAGAGTGAGGCTGTGAGAGGAAAGACAAGAAAATGATGCTGGCTGCAGAATAAATGTATAGTTTAGAGGGTGTATATGGCCTCACATCCATACACAGATATAGTTATCAAACCAGATCCCACTGGCAGCTGACGACAGATTCTCTGATCTAATATTCATGTTTTCTTGAAGACATCTTCCTTGAATAGTTCTCGGTTACGGTACTTGACATTCAATGAAAACAAACAACCACAATTATAATATACACATTAAATCTTGATTTGCAGGCTGCAGTCCTCCAGAAGAGTCACACAGGATCTGTTCACACAGGATGTTTTGGCTGCACATTTACAACCGCACACAAATAAGACAGAATAAAATAGACTGGAAGACCCATTTCGATGCAAGTAAAAAATGTGTAACACTGACGCCACTACTTCTCCCTGGTTGTAGTGGGCGTGCCAACACTTGCAAACATGGTGATTAATTTAATCAAACTGTGAAAATCAGCAAATGAACTTCCTGTCTATAGTACAGACATAATGTTTATAATAACATAACATTTTAACCAGTTTGTCACCAGCAGGTAAAGACAAACCTTCCTCGCTCAGCACTGCAACACGTACTTACTTACTTGTTTAATTGCAAATCTGCACAGAGACTCCAGGTTTCATTTTATACCTTCATCCTTAGGTGTTTCAGATTTTTGTAGAGGCAAACTCAAAGCACTAGCCTACCAGAAAGAGCTCATGTAACTTGCTGAAGTGGTGACATTTAGCAACTAAACTACTTCAATGCCTCGTTTTTGCAGTCTGCTGGTGACCAGCAATCAGCACATGATTGAAGTTTGTGTAAGCACCAGCTTTGTCTTTGTGCAGTCATTCATGCTATCACTAACACAGCAGCAGTTTGGGACCAACCAGCCCTGATGATACTGGACACCTGCTCTACCACTTGGTTTAACTCTTCCAAACAAAGTTCTTTGCCTGCTGCAGCAAAACAAACCACATCATTTGGTGCGTCTCCATATTGTTTATCACTGAATTCCAGCCCAATATCAAATGAATAAAACAGCAGATGTAGGATTTTGACCTGAGTCTGTGATGAATCATTTCTGTGTTATTTCAATCAACAATAAAAAAAGTCGCATAACAGACTTTTATTTACGAGAAATGTTTATCACTTTAACCTCGCAGAGCAAAGCTCAATCGCCCATAATCCTCTCTATCTCTCTGAGTGTTGCTGTTGAACCCAAGCCAACTGAATATGCCTCTGCCCAGTCAACCATGAGGAGTGTGGGTGTATGAGAGAAACAGTGTGTGTGTGTGTGTGTGTGTGTGTGTGTGTGTGTGTGTGTGTGTGTGTGTGTGTGTGTGTGTGTGTGTGTGTGCTCTACATTCTCTCTGCTCAAATATTCACAAATTAGCTAATATCAGAGTAAGGTTACATGTGCACACACACACACACACACACACACACACACACACACACATACACACACACACACAATGTTTTTACAGTTTCTCAACATATTCCCAGTGCAGCCCTCTGAAGCTCTCGGCTGCCAGCTGAGTGCTCAGGCAGGAGGTCTGCAGCCTCCGCTGACCCCCTCAGCGACCCCTGGGAGCCTCTTTCAGAGAACCATGGTTCGAGTGTATAACACCGAGCACTGAGCGAGGTTTGATCTCCTGCTGCAGTAAACACAAAAACACACCAAAGGGGATCGAAGACTTATCAATAGTTCATCAGCCGCCGTGGACTTTAATCCTTCACAAAGCAGAGCAGAGCCCACGGTCTTTTTAACACAACATCTTGTGTAAAATAATACATTTTAATTAGTTTTCTCAGCAATGCCTCAGTTAAATTGTTTCAATTTTTTTGATGCAGACTCACAAAACAACTGTTTATAACTGATTGCATGTGTTCCACTGTTCATCAATGTCATCTAATGGAGTCATTTTTAATGCATTTTTGAGACTTTTGCCAGAATATTGAGCCAGTTTCTGACAAGCGACCTCCTGCGGTCTTGTTCTCTCAAAGAAAATGGCGTACTTTGATTGCACATCTTAAAACTACATGTAGATGGCAAGAGTCTAAGACACTGACCATATAATCTCTGCATCGAGTCTGGCTGGGAACCTTTGTTTCATGTTCCCCCTCCTCTCTCTCCCCTCAATGTCTGGCACCTCTACACTGCTCATTAAAAGCAAAAATGTCCAATAGAATACTTTTTTAATTACTTTGCTTATACTCTGTTTCAAAGCAAGAGGTAGAGAGACATTCTTACACCGTTGCAAAACTTTTAGTAAGAAGTAGTGGTGTGCTGCTGGCAGGTCTTCATCCTCTGCAGGGGGAAGCAATTTTGAAAGCACTAACAAAGACTTGTCTTGTCATTTAGGGAGGAGGAGTTAGTGCATGTGCCTGTAAGGGTTTCTTAAAGTAATAGTTAAGCATTTTAGGACATACACTTATTTGTTTTATTTCTGAAAGGGAAATGAGAAGATCAATATCGAAAACGTAACTCCCTCTACAATGACAAACTGTCATTTTTATATTTCTGTTTGTGTGCAGATTAAAACGATTAAGATACAACATGTGAGCTTTAAACATTGAGGTAAAACAGAACAGTCTTTATGAAACTTAATTTCAGTGCGTGTCCAGATGCTGCTGGTCGATAAGCTGACTCATAACTACTTTTCAAAGACGTGATGTGTTACCCTCGATTGTCCAACCAAGCAGCGTCACGCGTCACCTAATTTTGGAGATCAAGACTTAGGAAGCAGAAAAAAAGCATAGAGCTTATCTGGTGGGGGGCGTCCCACTTCAGGTACTGTGTGTGTGTGTGTGTGTGTGTGTGTGTTGTGTGTGTGTGTGTGTGTGTGTGTGTGTGTGTGTGTGTGTGTGTAAAATATCTAAATCATCATGATGTTTCGGAATATCTAAATATTTCCTTTGCAGTAACATCTTAAATTTTGGTAGGACAGGAATAACACACACTTTATGGCTGACTTGAGTGCTTTAACTGACTTCACTCCTCACCTTCTAATCTACTTACACACACACACACAAATGCAGTTGTACTGTAGGTCAACACACTCAGTCCATGACGCCACAAACACTGTATGGCATACTTTATGCACACTCACTCTCTCACACACAGGAGCTCACACACGCTCACACACACACACACACACTCACATCCAGCTGGGTTGTTTTTCTAAGGGGTGTTTATGTAAAGGAAGTTGGATCCTGAAACTCGCTGCATACTTCACATTTATGAAGGTTGGAAACGGCCTGACTGCTGATATGATTACACCAAGAAGCAAGCAGGAAAAAGCCCTGACATTCTCATATGGAAGCCATTATCCTTCCTCCACATCACTTTCTTTCTCTATTTATCTTTACCTCTTCTTCACCCCCCCATCCCCCCACCCTTTTCCTCACCCCCACCCCCCACCCCGTCCTTTCTCTTTCTCTCCCTTGTTCCCTTTCTTTTAATTTCTCTTCTCGGTTTCTCACACGCTGTTTGTGTTTATGAGTGTCTGCTTGCATGCATGTGTATTTGACGACCGCTGTGAACTGCGCTTGTGTTGACACAGGCATCAGAAATGCGGTGCACAAATACACACGCACACGCACGGACACACACACACACACACACACACACACACACACACACACACACAACACACACACACACACACACACACACACATACACACAACACAGTGGAATGGTTTGATTAACAGCTAGTTGGCCTGACTTTCCTCTCTGGATCAGCCACAGTGTTAGACATTAAAAACCCATAATTCACTATTAACACCCCACCTCTCTCTGTGTGTGTGTGTGTGTGTGTGTGTGTGTGTGTGTGTGTGTGTGTGTGTGTGTGTGTGTGTGTGTGTGTGTGCCGTTCTCATAAACCCCCTCCACCCATCAATCCACTCCCAAATGACATCAGAAGAGTGAGGAGTGAGAACACAGTGCATGACTGACAGAGACCAGGACAAGAGAAGGGATAAACCCTCTTTGTGTGTGTGTGTGTGTGTGTGTGTGTGTGTGTGTGTGTGTGTGTGTGTGTGTGTGTGTGTGTGTGCGTGTGAGAGTGTGTGTGTGTGTGTATGTGTGTGTGTGTGTGTGTGTGTGTGTGTGTGTGTGTGTGTGTGTGTGTGTGTGCGTGCGCGCGTGCGTGTGTGTGTGTGTGGAGTTAGAGAAAGAGAGAGCAAGACAGAGAGAGAGAGAAAGCTCTCACGCCCTGGATGCTGTAATGACACAATCATCTTTGGCAGAACAGAGTTGGTGTAGACAGAAGACATACACATCAACTGTTGCACACACACACATACACACACACACACACACACACACAGAAACTGAGATCCACCCTGCCTGGCTGCAGCTCGGTTTCCAAACGTTGCATCAAATTCCCAGAAATATGACAACAGAAACCTGAGAAGCCAGAGCAAGTCTGTCGCTGACCTCCAAGTCCTCCTGCACACACTGAGGAGTCAACACTGAATGTGTTTCAGTCTCATTTTAAACCATCGTTTCACCTGATTCATGGAGATCACGGCCGATGCCCTCGCAACATAAACATCTATAACACATCCCTGACGGTCAGAGCTACAGAATCAACAATCTGATGTTTTTGCTGCTTTCCCAGATCTCAACAATTACTGTAACCTAGTAAGCACAGTGTTACTGCTGACAGGGCTGATGGCCGAAATAAAAATAAACAAGATACAACTTGTAATAAACTGGAATTATACTTTAAATTTATTCTGGGAGCACAAAATGAAACTACAGTACTACTTGTTATATTAAGCAACTTCTGTCGCTGGCTAACAAAAATAGAGAGACAAGATAAATGCAGCTCCCAGAATAAAAGACAGATGTAAATGTAATGTACATGTAAGAAAAACCTTAAGTTTTTATAAAAACAAACAGTCTGTGGTCTCGCCATCTCCTATAAATAGAATAAACTGGCGTCTATTTTGGAAAACTTTCACATTTGCAACACAATAGTCTGAGGTCTACCACACATCACAACCAGAGAGGAGCAGGAGGTAAAGAAAGACAGACTATATGAGAGCAGAGATCCTGAGAAGAGCAGAGAGACAAAATAGAATCAAATCTGGCGCAGACGGAGAGGTTGTATGCCTCCCGGACTCGTAGGTGTCCCTGGAGTTTTACATTGTTTTACTCCTGCGGTTGCAGCCGCAGTGTTGGGTTCTGGTTTGGGTTAGGACTGATATGTTACTCTGTTGAATACAGTGGTGCTGCTGTGGGACAGCCTGGGAATGTGGCGGGGGAAAACACAGGGAAAATGAGCCTAGAAATGTTTGTTTGTTTGTTTGCGGAGAAGAAAACGGAGCGCAAAACCATGTGAGTTCATCTCAGGAGAAAGACTGAGGTTTCGTTCGCTCCCGAGTCCACATGCTTTCTTCTTTCAGGAGCTTGTATGTGTAGAAGTGTGTTTCGTGCATGAATATCCAGCTAGAGAGAGAGGAGGGCGGGGCTTTTCTCCACCCTGCTGTGTGATTGGTGGTTTGCTGTCTTTGCTGATGAATTGATAGAAGCGTCTCTCCTGCGGTTGGTTGAAGGGTTAATCCATCATTCACCTGTCCAGATGCACTGCAGACATTACTCTCCTCTCACCTCAACTAACTTCCCCTTCTCTCCTTTCATCTCCTTCACCTCGAACCTGTCAGTCACTTTTCTTGTGCTTCGCTGATGTTGAATAGTAACAATATAATCAAATGTACATTACCGTTTGTTACATGTGATATTCTCAAAATAAAGATTTCTTTTTCAGCATCCCACGAGAAATACTGTAATGACCTGTTTTCTGGTCACCAGGGAGAAATGTTGACCAACTTCAGCTTGCCCAAAATATTGCAGCCACATTACCACACTGCATGCAATCAAACCACATTTTCTTACATGTCTACATTGTCAGAATTTCATCTCTCAGCTCAGTGGATTTACAATACTCTGTATGTTGGACCTGCTGAACGTCCCTGTAAATCTGGTGAAACTGCATTTAGGTTTGCAGGTGATGCAGGGGTCTGTTCGCTGAGCTGAGACCTGCACTGAAAATATGCTCAAGCCCACGTAGAACGCAGGAATGACAAGGTTTCTGTGTTTCAGATTTTGCTGGTTCAGACTCTAATCTTGAATTTAAAACTCTAAGCACTGGTATGATTAGTGTAGGAAGAGAACATTGAAATGTTTGTGTTTTTTCTGTCAATAAAGTGTATATCATAACATACAACAGTAGCTTTTCAGTGTACATAGTGCACAAATACAGTGTTTTAATATCATCTGGATTTTGCTGGATTTTATCTGCCTCTCCTCCTATGAAAACACTTTTTTTTTTTGTTAAAAAATAAACGTGAAGTGTACACATGCAGTACATATTTTGTGGTTTTGTAAGTTGAGCGTGGAACTACAGCTGCCAACAGGCCAGGCACACTAAAAATGTATGTAGTCCTGGTATTGCAAAGTGTTTCAGACACAACTGTCCATCACATGGCTTTGATGAATGGAATATGCTCCACCATGCTCTCTGGCAAATCATATAAAATAATTATCCTCTTATGTCTGTCTTTCAGAATGATTTTCATGTCAGCCTGCATGCAGATGGATAGATTTTTATGCCAGAGCAAATAGCAACTGGAAGTCAGAGCGCCGGATCACCCACGTTGCAGTGCTGGAGCAGCTTTTCAAGGTGTTGCATTGGCCTCGGTTACATTCCAGCGTTTGTGAGCAGCACCTGCTTTGGGGCTCATGTGCATGCTGAAGTAAAAGGTTTCTGATTTGCCGTCAGTGGCAACATGTGAAACAACTCAAATAACATTTTAGTTTGAACAGTTGCAGCATCACTGCCATGTTTTCAACAACTGAGTGAAGCTTAAATTGTCTTGTGGTTTGAATCTCACACTAAGAGGCTTTAACTCTTTTATATAAACACACACATAGTTACACACAGACCCGCAACATGCCTCCATTCGTCTTGTACAACCACCTCTACCCTAATTCCCTTTCCCCTTCTCTCCCATCACCCCCTCACCCTTTTACCCAGTGCTTTTCTCCACCCCTTGTCCCATTCAATATATGTAGTGTACTCAAGGCAGCTATGTTGGTGGTGGTCCAAAGGAAAGCACCTACCACACACAAGCACACACACACACACACACACACACAAACACACACACACACAAACACACACTCGGACACACACTGCGAGGGTGGTAATCCAACTTTCTGTGAACCATGTGGAAGCCATTGCTGTGTAATCTGTTGTAATTGTGTTGTATTTGAGAGAGAGCTGGTCTACATTACCTACTTCATTACCACAGTGTGTGTGCGTGCGTGTGTGTGTGTGTACACTGCTAAGAACAAGAGACAGAGGGAGAAAGGGATATATGGGGAAAAGAAGGGGGAATCGTGACCAGCATGGTGAAACACTATTCACAAGTTGTCATAGTTTTCTTCCACACATCAACATCCCTCGTGAACATTTGAATCAACCCTAAAGTGCATGTAGTGTATCAAACATACCACTGACCATGTTCAATCTGTACAGACATATACATTCAAGGGCACACACACAACACACACACACACACACACACACACACACACACAAACACACACACACACAAACACACACTCGGACACACACTGCGAGGGTGGTAATCCAACTTTCTGTGAACCATGTGGAAGCCATTGCTGTGTAATCTGTTGTAATTGTGTTGTATTTGAGAGAGAGCTGGTCTACATTACCTACTTCATTACCACAGTGTGTGTGCGTGCGTGTGTGTGTGTGTACACTGCTAAGAACAAGAGACAGAGGGAGAAAGGGATATATGGGGAAAAGAAGGGGGAATCGTGACCAGCATGGTGAAACACTATTCACAAGTTGTCATAGTTTTCTTCCACACATCAACATCCCTCGTGAACATTTGAATCAACCCTAAAGTGCATGTAGTGTATCAAACATACCACTGACCATGTTCAATCTGTACAGACATATACATTCAAGGGCACACACACACACACACACACACACACACACACAAACCTATACACCATTACACACATAGATTGCATAATTACACATAATGGATTAAGGGCTACTAACACCGAATGTAAATCTAGCGTGTATGAAAACTCCACAGACCTCACTCAGTGTAGTTTACCTGTAAACAAGCTGAAATGAGCCATGTAATATATGCTGCTCTGCTGAGTTGATCATCCAAAGAAGCCTTAATTAAAAAGTGGTACATTATGAGCTGACAGGAAACCCGCAAAGAGCCAGCAGGCAGGAAGTGTCTGACCTCCCTCCCCGTTAGGTTAGGCTAACGACAGAGTCACGTTGCAATCAGACATCACAGTCACATCAAAACTATTTGGAATATGGTGCTAGCAGCTGATGTCTGATGCTAACATGCACTGTCATTAACAATCAGTCTGTATCACCAGCAAATTAACTACTGTACAGCTCTCAAGGTGAGGATGATAATCAACAGAGTACAATTTAAAAAGAAAGGAAGTCTATCTCAATAAAATACTCACATGCATATATATATATATATATATATATATATAGCCATATAACAGCCAGAATCGCACAGGAAATCTTACAGATTGTGGCTGTGAATAATAAAAGAGACATGCTGCCCTGAGCAGAATCTTTCTCAACATTTTTATTTAACACAGGGCAAAAGTCAAAATGCTCTAGTCTTGAAGTTTGAGCACAGCAACAAGGGAGTGCAGCTTTGCAGACAGAGATTGGCAGAAACTTTCAGATAAGTTGAGCCAACCGCCTGCCTCGCCCCCGCTGGTCTGGAATCAGCCCTCCTGGGTGGGTGAATCTGGAGTGGAGCCTCCTAGTGGCATCACTCACCGAACTGCTCACCGGTCAGCCCTGCCAATGCAGCGGTGATAGATGCACTGACTTCCTGGCTGCACACTCACCTTCATCCATCCTCCGGGAGAGAGAGGAAGAGGAGAGAGAAAGGAGTGATAGAGGAGGGAAAGATGGAGATGTAAGCATCGAGAGCGAAGCAGAGCCAGAGAGGGGAAGACATTCAGAGGAAAGTCCAGTCTCTCAGCGCCCTGCAGAGAGAGATAAATACGAAGGGCAGTCTGATACATGAGCTGATGAATGATTGAGCTAACACCTCCTCCAGCAGCCTTCCCACCACCTTCCTCTTCTACACACATCCTCAATCCCTCTGTTTATTTATTTACTCCAGCAGAGCAGCATGGGACCAGAGAGGAGAGGTGATGAATGGAACGGAAAATACAGGGCAGGAGCAACATTTGGACTCTGTGTGTGTGCGTATGTGTGTGTGTGCATGTCTGTCTGTGTGTGTGTGTGTGTTTGTGTTGTACTTACATCCTTGTGAGAACGAGTTTCAAGTAATGGAATTTTTGCAAAGTGATGTAACTTTGGTCAGTCGGCACTTCTTCCACAGGCCAGTATATGGTTAGTAAATAAGAGTTTAACAATGAGATTAGAACAAGAAGTAACCACCAGGAGCCAAAAGTCACAGCCGGTGTGGACGTGCATCAAGATTCAGTTCCTCAAAAAAAAAAAAAAAAAAAGCCTCACTGTATTGACGTCAGTGGGAAAGACCCCAACTTTTCTCTCAGGATACAACGTTCAAAACAGCTTGTGGTCTCCCTGGTGTATTTACTCAATACTTTTAAAAGCAGTACTGAAAATAGACATCTGCGTTGTTGAAGATACAAAGCCGAGTCACAGGATTAAATTGCGATGTGATCCTGGAAGTATTGTTTAACATGAGAGGTGTCAACATTTTCTTCCCAGTTGGGCAACAGACAAACTGAAATGTTGGCACAGGTTACTGTGACAACAATAAGAGCAAGTTAATGAATTTACTTATTTCCTAGTCAGAATAATACAATGCACTGTAATGTTGGTTTGAGACAAATGTACCTGATGCAGATTTTAAAGGAATAGTTCAACATTTTTAGAAATGCGCTCATTTGCTTTCTTGATGAGAGAGGACTGACACCGCTCTCATGTCACAGTCAATAAGAGGCCAGAGTCAGAACAGTTAGCTTAGCATAAAAACAGAAAAACAGCCTGGCTCAGTACAAAGGCAACAAAGTCCACCTACCAGCACCCCTAAAAGTCACCAATCAACACATCAACATCTTTGTTTAATGCGTACAAACCCTAGATTTTAAAACTTAGACGTTTTGGTTTTATGCAGCTGAATATTTCTTGACTGAGACATGACTCTGTAGTTTTGGCATCACTGTGAGGCTACCAGCAGAGACTCCAGGAAGTCAGAGCAATGCTTAGCTGTTAACTGTCTGTAATTTAAAGTTCAAGTTCTATTCTTTAACTATCAGCAGTCATGGACTTGCCATACACATGGAGTTGCAGACTCTCTGAGTCTTTCATACTGTGCACACTTTCCATGAGCTCTGCCCAAAATAAAATAAACATGCCTGTTACCGAGATGACGTGAAGTCAGGGAGCACTGTCCTTTTCTGTATTTTTTACGTGACTTCAAGCCTTTGCAGCTTCATGCACTCTAACATTTTTGCTGAGCATGCAGATGACGTCTATAAAACTGGAGGGTTTGGTGCTTAGAAAGAATAGGATGGAAATTGAGATTGGCCGGTGGTGACAGCATCATGTTCGTGCTGGCCGCATGCCAACACAGCCGTCTCACCTTCAGGCTTGTGTAAGAGCAGCTTCAGTTCACTCAGTCAAACTTCATTCGTCTTGTCTCCACTTTTTCCTCCTTTAGGAAAACTGGAGAGTGGTATGGGTCACAAAGCCGTCACACAAGCAGACACTCGCGTTTTCCAGATGCCGTTTCAACTGACTCCCATGTCTCTGTCTCCGTAATGTGGTTGGAAGCACCTTGAAAAAAAATGCAACACAGAGAATCAGAAATACTCTGAATTTTAATTCTATTTATATAGGCCAAAATCACACAGTACAGTGGTGGTGTAACATGTAACAGTACACTCAAATACTGTACTGAAGTACTACCTTGAGGTATTTGTACTGTACGCAAGTATTTCAGAGGCTTCTGTATATTTATCTAAACACAATATCAACTAGTTATTTTAGATTAAGACTTTGCTGACAAAAACTTATAGAAAGGTCGTTATAGATGATTATTATCATTATTATTTTGAATTTCTTTTCCATACATATCGCAATGATATATTTGTTCTAGGTGGTGCTAACTGAGGCAAAGATGATAAAAAATTCTGACTTTAATGAGCAGAGATCAGAAGAAAAGGAGAAGGGAAATGAACAGAAATGATTACAGTTCCTTGTAAGGTTCGAGATCATTTAAAGTCTGAGTTGTCAGAAACATACATCCACATGCAAAGTGGATAAATTAAATTTAAAATTAAAATGTTCACAAACCTCAAGAAGCTGGAAGGTAAAGAGAAGGTTTTTGGAGGAACATGCAGGACCCTGATCTATTCCTCTCTCCTTGTTTCCTTGTTTCCTTCATACAGATTTGACATGTAGAGAATTCCATCTCAATGTGTGAACACTTGGCTCTTTGCTGGTTTATTTACGAAGAAATCCAAGTGTTATGAAGACTGTGTGTGCATGTGTGTGATTTTCTTTGCTTGTGTATAAATGTTTACATGTCCCAGGAATGTTCTGAAATGTGATCTACTCACCAGAGAGTGCCAACAGCCGCATAAATGCTCATGCACACACACACTCTCTCTCTCACACACACACACACACACACACACACACACACAGCTCTGCCTGGGTGTGCTGGTTATACGGTTGGTTAGATCAGTTTATTCAGTGCATTCCTCTTCCATCCAAAACTGAACACACAGCACAGAAATGTCCTGGAGAAATGTATTGTCTTTTTACACACACACACATACACACACACACACACACACACACACACACACACACACACACACACGCACACAAACACACACACAACACACACACACACACACACACAATATGACATTATTGTGGTGTTGGTTGCATCAGGCCAGAAGGACAACTAATGAATCAGAGCTTGGATAAGTTGACTTGACCTCACATAAAACAAATTCTGCAGAGCTGCTCAGGCACCACTTGATACCGAACCCCCACCCACACAACACACACACACACACAACACACACACACACACACACACACACACACACACACACACCACACACACACACACACACACACACACACACACACACACACACACACACACACACACACAACACACACACACACACACAACACACACACACACACACACACACACACACACACATGCACGCACACACGGAGGAGAGTAGGCCAGGGGTGAGCACGGCTGTTCTGTTTGACAACTAATGAAGCAGGCCTCAAAGACAAGATGGCACTAGCTGCCATTTCCACTCTGAACACACATGCATACACATATACACACACACACACACACACACACACACACACACACACACACACACACACACACACACGGGCACACTTCCATCCATGACTCTGAATAACAGTCACAACAAATGAAAGTGGTTGTGAGGGGGAAACTTTCCTCATTGTCTGTTTTAATTTGAGTCTTATTTAACGAGTTGAGAATCAAACGCTGGATAAGGGGGTGGGCGGCAGGCGAGGCGTCGTGCAGAGACGACAACAGACGCTGAGAGGGGGAGAAGAAGAAGAAGACGACAGAGAGACATCAGACTCCATCAGTCTGAAAATAGAGCAGTTTTTTGTTTCATCCGACAGGGAGAGGTGTCGATAATTAGGCTCTGTCAGGTAGAGTGGGAAGTGTGTGTGTGTGTGTGTGTGTGTGTGTGTGTGTGTGTGTGTGTGTGTGCAGAGTCTTCCTGACAGTATGTGCTGAGAGCATTGTAAATGCAGGGGTAATGGTTGTCAGTTTGCGACAGCTATAAATGGCCCTTTAGTTCTCTTCTCAGCACTACATTGACACATACACCCTCTCTCTCTCTCTCTGGCTTTCTCACACACACACACACACACACACACATTTTTATTTTCATGTTCATCGACTTAATTATCATCAGCACCAACACAACGCAGCCTCTCCACTCGAGGGACCGATACTGGGAACAAAGACTCTGAAGGTTCCCATGCAGCTTGTTAACATCAGGTACTTGTAAATAAAGAGATTGCATGAACCTGTTTGACTGGCAAATTATTGTAATGGAGTATTTATTGTTATATAAGAAAGAGTTTTATTTCAAAGAGACACAAGATTAAATCACTTTAATTTCAAAAACAATGTCAGTGAATGAATTAATACTTATAAAATGACAAGTTGCAGGTTTTTTAGGGAGTGTTATAGTGCCATTATTGAATATAATGAAATATGACACTTTTTTTTTTTAAGTCATCTGCCTTAAGAGGTTATTATGATTTAATTTATGTATGGTCTACCAGTATGCTTATGATCACCAATTGTTATACACAATATCAATTAGTGCATAAAATAACCTGAGTGGAAGCATCAGATTTTCAGGAAAAATTGCAAAAATTATTTTTACAGTTTGCTGAGGCGGAAAACTTATTATACTCAAAAGGGAGAGAAGGAGAGAGAGAGAGAGAGAGAGAGAGAGAGAGAGAGAGAGAGAGAGAGAGAGAGAGAGAGAGAAACAAAGACAGAGCAGAGGACTCAGGTTCTTCCCACCTAGTTTGTTGTTGCATGTCACCCTCCTTTGTATCACAAGAGACAAATTCATTCATTAAAAAAAGAGATAGAAACTGAATACAACTTAGGTGGAAAGGTGCAATGAAATTTAACGGTGGATCAGCGTTACTGGTGCTCAGCTACTTGAGAAATCTTCTGACATCCTCTTGGTTATACTCACATAAAGGCAGCTGACAGAGACACTGAGTGCAGATACAGATGCACTGATTCACATTTATTTGAGCAGGATTTCAGTAATTTGTTTGAAGGTTGTGCAACAATTTAACAAATGTCTTGATGATCTACGGCGTGTTTTATTTTTTATTTTACAATTGAATAAAGTAAAGAAGAGTAAAGTTTTAGATTAATTTGATCCTTGAGACAGAGGACATTTTGACATGTCACAGCAGGAAAAGCACAGGTGCAAATAATAAAGCGAATGATTGTGCACGCTGGTTCACTGTGACACTGTTACACACCATCATTACTGTTAATGGTCACACCTGTGTTTTTCCCACTATGATAAGTCAAATGCTCTCATGTGAAAAAGGCCTGTTGATAGTTTTTCTGATGTCATATTAAAAAATATATAAATGGAAAATGTTAAAAACAAATAAAAACAAAAAAGCTGGACGTGGGCGCATGTTAACATTATGAGACAGAGGTAAAGAAATACAGTTTGCTATAAACAGGTTGTGTAAGATGGTAATCATGTGGGTGCTGAGAGATGATTGTCATCCTATAAAAAGGGTAAAGGGCTAATGTGTTGCATTTGAAAAGGGATCCCTGAAAAGAAAACTCGTCTTGGCTACTAAAATAGATTCTAAACGATCCCTCTCTGTCTCAGTTGCTCACATAAATACACACTGCAGTGAGGTCACAGTTCAGACAGCTGGATAATAACATTACAACTAATGGATTCTCATCGGTGTATTCATAAAGGTTTTCCTCTCGTTTTCTCTGCGCATGAGCACGTGCAGTGTATGTGTGTGGGCGCACGCGGAGAAGGCCGTTTTCAGCGGTTTCATGTTGCATCTCGGGGATGCTGCGGTAACTGTACCCAGAGTGCTTTGCTGCGCGGACAAGTCCGTGTGGGGAGTGAGCTGGTGAACCTAACCCTAACCCGCATCACAATTCATGTATCTGCCTCACAGAATCACAGAGTTACAGCCCAGCAATAGAAACCCCATATCCAGAAAACCCACTTCCGGTGGTCGAGGAAACTCCAGCTCGGTAGCGTTGGATGCAGAATACCAACAAATCTCTATCTCGTTCAGAAAGAACCCACTTTCAGAATAACCCTAAGCCGACTCTAACCCTAATTTTCCTGGATTTATATATATATTTATTATTATTTATTAATTATGTATTTATTATTATTATTTATTATCATTTAATTTTGTGATTTTTCATTATTTTTGTCAGATATCCCACTGCGAACAAGGGGTGGAAACAAGCAGCCATGTTTTGAATGGCAGGGATTCTTGAATCAATCCTCTTCAGTTTGGTCTCCCTATCCATCTACTTAGTAGTTTTGTGTACAGTTTCATAATTTTTCACTGTCATCAGGGGATGATGGGAAAAATGAATAGAGGAAGTACTGACAGGATTGGTTGGATCAAAACGCTGATAGTAATTGGCTAATAATCACTGAATGTCAGATTGGGAATGTAACTTTTTGTGAAACCGAGAGTTTACAGTCTAAATTTGACATAGACTATCCTCAGCAACAATAACTGATAATTCAGACACAGCATATTTCAGCTCTGTCTAAAGTGAGTGTCCCTAGCGATTTCTGGTTTATAATAAACCAGGTATTATATAAATATACCATCCCTTGGTCCAGTTTAGGTGGCCAGGTCGTGGATGCACCAGGACTTAGATTATTCCTTGACAAACCAATCCTCTATTCCCCTAGTCCAATCTAGACAACTATGCTGGGCATACACCAGAATTTAGACACAGCCATAATCTCCACAACACTGTCATGTTAATAGTAATTTAAAAACTAGATATTTGAAACCCACCTTGACCAAATGCCAACCAACCTCGGCAGGGCCTTCCTCGGCGATAATCGGCGAACAACTTGATGATCCCGGGATCTACTACCGATGATGTGTCTTTAAAAAGTCAGAGGGAAACACAAAAACAACAAATAAAGACATGAAACTAGCATAGAAAAACTAAAAACTGTGAACATAATCATACCCCCCGTCCTTAATTAAGAACCTTGACTAATTGAAGACAGAAACTCAGGGTCTCATCTGCTTTGTGGGAGTGGCCTGTTTCCCAGGGGTGACAGTTGTCTGCTCAGAGGAGCAGGTGAGCAGTCATGACAGGATGCTGACAAGTTGTCTAAGGCTGCTTCGCCAGGAATGCAGGGAACTGGCCTTAATTGTTTATCACCTCATCGGTCCACTATTTTTACAACTAGCTGTTCCCAGATTTTTTTTTTTTATAGCTGCTGGTGTTGTGGTGTGGATTTACAGAAACGCAGTCATATCTAAGTTTATTTAAAGAGCTCCCAGGCACAGAAAGATATCCCTGTTTAATGGAGTGACATTTATTACTCGGCCACAAATAGCCTCACTGCTGTTTGGAACTGGAATAGTTAGCTTTTCTCTGTGGAGGGAGCAGTCGTTTGGAGTGTTACTAATGTGAGGTGACAGGTAAACTTGTGAGCCTCTCCCAGATACCAGCACCCACTGCTGCTACTCTGTGTGAGTGTGTGTGTGTGTGTGTGTGTGTGTGTGTGTGTGTGTGTGTGTGTGTGTGTGTGTGTGTGTGTGTGTGTGTGTGTGTGTGTGTGTGTTTGTGGCGCTGTGGGGGAGTAGCCAGCAGTGTGTCCAGGCAGTAATCAGGTCATAAACTCCATCAGGTTCTGTTTTCTCTGGAAGACTTCGGAGGGACGAAGAGGAAGGAGGAAGGTGGGCGAGAAGGAAGGAGGCAGTAAAACTCTGGTTAGCTCCGTCAGCTCTCCTTCAGTCAACAGCGAGATGGAGAGGGAGGGGTAGCGAAGGCAGAGGAATGAGGAGAACATAAAACTTGCAGGGAAAAGGAGGGGGAAGTCAAACAGGTTGGCAGAGAGCGCGAGAGCAGCAGGACAAAAAAAATATATGGCTTCTTTGGGGTTTAAAAGTATTTGTAAAAATGGTTTATAGAATGTTACAGCCTTCTGCAGTGGCAGATGGTCAGAGTTTGACACATGTGACAATAAATAAAAATTATTAGACTGAGTGTGGAGGTGGTGCTGGTGGTGGTGGGAGGGGGGGTGGGCTTCTGTCCACCAGTCACAGTCCTGCATAATCTCAGTCATCACTTGTCTCTAGTTTGTCAGTAGCAGCAGACACATGTGGAGGACGCGAACACACACACACACACACACACTCTGCAGACTTCAGAGGCAATCCTCGGGTGGTGGGAGGATGGGAAAGAGGGGTCCGATGATAGGTCGAGGCTATGTGTGTGTGTGTGTGTGTGTGTGTGTGTGTGTTGTTGTTGATGATGATGATGATGATGATGATGATGATGATGATAATGATGATACAGAGTAAATGGTCAACTCTGTCAGGTTAGGCACAACTGTTGTGATGAAAACACAATTTGATTAGAGTGAGAGAGAGACTCTGGACACACACACACACACACACACACATACACACACACACACACATATATAAGATAGCATACACCTGGCCTGATACACGGCAGGGTTTTCTATTCTTCCGCTACCAGAAACATGATCCAGCTGTTTGCATGTGGATGTGTGTGTGTTGGCATGCACGTCGATCTGTCCTTGTCGGAGGACTAATTGTAACTGGACCCAGTAATGAAGCTTTTCAGAGCTTCCTGTTGTGACGCTTTGTCCCCCGCCCCGTCTGGGTTCAAACACTCGTCTCCCACACAGTAACCCAAACAACAGAACAGTTTCAGCTCATATCACATCAGTCAGAAACAAAGTGCTGCACGCCCTATAAATTTACTGCACGCAAATTAAAACCATGGTTGAAATATTATTCAGGTATATTACGATTATAGTTTCTGTAACTGTAATGGTTATGTACTATCTGTAATATTAGCAATCTAAGTAGCGAGTTAAAAGATGGCAGCATAACAAATCTGTTAAAAGAAGTCAGTGGCGCAAGAAACAAAAAGTTATCTGATCACGATCAGTGTTATCACAACTGATACAAAGTCAGCTGTTTGCACTGCAGCTGCTTTAAGTCACCCAAAGTGAGTTATTCTGAAAGGTTACATTTCTTATTGGTCTTCCTCCTCTTTCAGTGGGCAAGCAACAAAACTGTTGGTTACAGCCACACAGGCAAACTTTATACTTTGTCCCATTCAGGCCACGTTTTGAAAAGCCCAGTGGTCATGTGCACTGATTGTAGTGTGTAGACGCTGGTGCAGCTTTCCAGTATTCTCTGCGTAATTACTGTATATCAGTTTCTCCAAATCAATGTGGTAATGATTTATTGCCTGCATGAGGACATTAGATTTCCACTGCTGTTAGTTTATCCGTCAGCAGGTCAGCAGCATCTCGGAAACATTTTTCTTAAAAAAAAAAATCTGATTGACTCGGACCACACGCCTCTGGCCAGGAAGCAATTGACTCGATGTTGCCATTTATGATTTTTTTAACCATAAACTAATAGAGACAAATAAAATGTCATGGTTGCAGTTTGGAGAGATGCATTCAAACAGAGTCAAACAAGTTGCATGTAGTGTAAATCCAGCCACATGTGTTGAGAGAAAATACATCTCGCGCACCGACAGAGCAGCAGTAAATTCCTTGTGCAGACTCTGAGAGGATGATTAGATAATGAATGTGCTTTTGTGAGTGATGTGATGGTTTCGTGAATCTGAGCTGTCTTCTGGCAACAGTTAAAGGAAGTTTATCTTCAAAGATGAAGTCACTGATTATTGGAGGTGATTATAAACATTCACAAATGTTGACATGTCAGCTTTCATATCAAACAGTGTGTGATTCAGTCTTTGTCAGAGACATGTGAAAAGCAATTAAGTTCTTAATGAAATCTATTCTCACATCTCCACTACTCTCCACCACCCTCCTGTTATAGCATACATTCAGGCACGAACAAATGCACACACACACACACACACACACACACACACACACATATACGCACAAAAACACAAACATAAACACAAACACACACACACACACACACACACCCTTATGAGATCTCACAGTCAGTGTTTGATGCTGTAAAGATTGTCAGGATGTGCTTTTGCCAGAAAGCCCATGGGCCTCATTTTCATTTCTCATCTTAAAGAACTGAGAGGTGCTGTGTGTGTGTGTGTGTGTGTGTGTGTGTGTGTGTGTGTGTGTGTGTGTGTGTGTGTGTGTGTGTGTGTGTGTCTGTGTGTTATAGAGTTATAGAGGCTTGACATCAACAGTTAAGAGAAGAAATGAAAGAGCAGTACAGTATAGTGTAGGGTGTAGAGTGGAGAGGGAATGTATGTTTTACATAATGGAAATAAAAAATGTCAAAATTTTCTTCTGACAGAAGCAGAGAGAAGGTAAAATAGGAGGAGGGATTCAGGGGAGAGCATTAAATACAGAACAACACTCAAGTATGAGAGTTACGTAAATGTATCTCAATTGCATAACATGGTGCAACTGAAATTTCCTACGTGACCCGGAGGCATTAAACCATACAGGGAGTCAGTTATTTGCTCCTTTAGGCAGGTGGCAACAAAAATGTGGATGTCGGATCTCTTCAACCAAACTACAATGTAAATAGTTAGGATTTACAATACGAGGAGACTGAATGTGTCTTTACATTTTTATCTTGTATTAACCTTTATTTTATACTTCTAGGGGAAAATAGATAGAGGTTGCGGACAAAAGAGATGAGTATCTGTCAAGAATATTAACAGTAACTGCTTTGAAATGAATTACTTAGTTGCTGCAAGTCTTCAACACATTGAAAAAATAATGTGAATTATCTTTTTGAAAATGCATGTATGAAATTATGTAAAATAAACGTGCAGCAATGAACCATAGTTTTCATCTGATTTAATGTCATTTTCATCTAACAATCCAATTGATTTTGAGTTGAAGATATAAATAATATCAACAAATAGTATAAATATAAATATCTACAGTATAATCACACTGACTGAGGCATGTCAGCCTGAAAAAGACACAAGTAGCAGTAGTTGTAGTCGTGGTGAAGTTGTACTCTATAACTACAACATACAAAAAAACCCAATGCAAAGTGAAATAATAACAACTTTTAAAGATTTTTATCAAAAAGAAAACTAACTGTAAGTTTGACTGAATCTACTGACCGAAGTATCGAACAACTCTCCACAACGCTCACAACGCATAAAGGTCACTCAGTAGCTTGAAGGATTGTAAAGCTGACTAGGTTTCTAGTGTAAAATGTAGAGATCCAAGTTCAAACTGAGTTCCACGGGTTGTGCATGAAAACAGACAGACACACACACACAGACACACACACACACACACACACACACACACAGACACACACACACACACCAGATTGTGTAAACCATTCAGCTGCAATGGCCTTAATTTCAGTTTATAAAAATGATGCTATAAACAGCAGAATTTGTCTAATTCACTGTGTCACCCCTCGGCAAATCTGACCAACGCACACACACACACACACACACACACACAACACACACACACACACACACTCCCCATGATTACAGTACACCTGACTCATGGGTGGCTGTGTTGTAGTTGTGGTTAGTGTACACAGTTAACACAACACTGTAAATTACTACAACATGTAGTGCTTAGATTTCGTGTGTGTGTGTGTGTTCAAATGAGAGAGAGAAAGAGAGACGACTGACAGAATGTCCTGTGGTGTGGTGTAGCTGTGTGTGTGTGTGTGTGTGTGTGTGTCTGTGTGTGTGTGTGTATCTCTGTGTTTGTGTGTACATGTATCTGTGTGTGGCTGAACATGTGTTACAGTGCCCTGCATGTCTGTTTGTGTGCTGCTCTAATTGAGCAGCAGTTGTGTGTAATGGCTGTGATGTTTATCAGGGCGGAGAGGTCAGGTATGATAACGATCTGGGTTGCCAGGTTTGGTCTCGGGGTTACAGGACATGGTCTTATCTGGAGGGCCTCTCCTGCACTTATTATGAAGCCTGTAATGAGTGACAATAACCACTTAATGAAGCGGGGGGGGGGGGGGGGGGGGGGGTTCTGTTTTCTGGTTCATTCCCACAGTACTGAAAGTCTTTTATTCATTACAGTTAATGTCTGAGACTCTTTCAGTTTATTTATTAGACAGTATTACTGGTAGAAGTACATGTGGTTTGAGTAGCTTTTGGGGTTTAAATCTTTATCCAAGAATGCTTCTTTGACTATGACAATTAAAATGACTTTTACTGAGATTTATAGTCATACCACCATTTAAAATGCCAGAATTTCATTGCTAAATCAGTTCACTTCAGTAGAATCGCCACAATCAGTGGATTCACTCACATGAATTTTCAAGTCAACTTGAATTTAATTTGAATACTAAATTTGCACTGTTGACCAATAGCAAATTGTCTTAACAGTGCTGATATTAAGAGGACAAAAGTCAGAGTCCACAGTGAATAAAACTATAACTTATTAATTATGCTGCAACACCCACTTTAATTTAACCCTATTATTTAACCCGAATTGACTAAAAAATAACAGTACAGTGCCCATCTCCATGGTGATGAGGAAACATGTTACCTTGTGACAGTGTGGCTCAATGTTAAAGGCTTTTGGACACCAATAAGATATATCAGGCAATAATTGTTAACAGGATCAGTTCATTGTTGGCTTTGGTCTTTTTATCACCTTTAAAATCTCCATGCTTATGATCAAGGTTGAAAACACTGAGTTCACAGAGCTCATAAACAACAGGAGATTTTAGAAGATTTAGTGTTACTGCTGACTCAGGGTGACCATACACTTTTTTAATTCATACTTGACACTGTAGATCATAAAGCAAACCGGCCTCACACTGACAGACTTAATCCTTTGACCTTTTTTCTTTCAGTATTCTGCTAAGTACAAACACACCACATCCACACTGACACATAGAAACTTAAACACAGTGGTCTAATGGTTTCCATAATGTGTTCATCAGTCTGTGGCCTGGAGGGAATGATCGGTAGGTCATACTGCTGAACGTGGAGCGCAGCTCTGGGCTAAGATCAGGTGCTGCGCGACGCTCAGGGGCAGCTGCAGCCACTCATTTGTAGCCACCCAGGACAAGCATGTGCGTGTGTGCGTGTATGTGTGTGTGCATGTTACTGAGTGAGAAGGCAGGACAGCTGCAGTGGGCTATTCATAGTGCACCAAGACTGATGTCTCTTTCGTGCTCTGAAAACCTGCCATCGCTCCATCATTCTGACTTATTTCTGTCAGTACTACCGTCATCGTTCTTTTACAACAATCCCATCATCCGGAGGGAGGACAACACCTGAGAGGAGAGGAGAGGAGAGGAGAGGATGAAACATAGAGATGAACAGGATCATAGGAGGATCACACTTGCTGAGAGAGGAACAAATACATCTGGACAATTTCTCTTAAATGATCATCACAATATTTTTCCAACATCACAGTGTGGTAAATGTATGAAAGATTAAATATAAAATATTTCAATTGATGTTTAAAGCAACACGAATTGATGTTTTGGCCACTTGTGGCGGAACAAGCTGTAAATACAAAACTAACATATTATCACCTCATAGAGTTGATATGTTGGCAAACAGTTTCCATGTGGTGGGCAGCTGATAAATCTCAGTTCAATATTCCCTCTCTTAAACTGCTTTTGGTCTCTACCAACTCATGTGGGAAATATCTTTTGCTTAATGCCCCATTGTGTGCGAACTCTGACCGTCTGACTGCAGGTAGTGTACGGAGGGTTTTCAGAGCTTTGTTGTTAAAAGCAAAAAAATGCTGATGTGGGCGAGGGCCCAAAAACCTGAACACTAAAAAGGAATCATTACACGTGTGAATATGGAAAATATTGATTAATGCAACTTTAATGTAATTAACTCTATTCCATTATTATGCATAAATAAAACTCTTCACATATTTAAATCAAAAACCTTTGCAATCAACAGAACTTAGCAAAACAGAAACACAATATGATCATAATGTTACATTATGATTTTGCCAATAATAATACTGAACTACTGCTCAGCCCTCACTTCTTAACCTTTCTTGGCAACCTCACATTAAAAGATCAGACATATGGATGCCAAAAAAAGAATCACAACACTCTTGTATTTTATCCTGAACTAGGGAGGTTGACACTACACCAAACTTGGGAAAGTACTACTCCCTCCATCTGTCGTCCCATGCTGCATTTTGATGGCCCCCCAGGGAAATTTGCCCTTGAATACTGACAAGGGAGCAGCTTCTCTGCACCATGTCCCACAACCATTAACCATAGTTGGGATATTACAAAACTGGGCCCACGTCCATTGTACTGGTTACAGCTGGTTGCATCAGGAATCTGTTCTCTAAACACACAACAAGTAATTAAGTGACGGATGGTATTTATAGATGCACCCTCCTGGCCTTCTGCTCCTATCTATCTATCTATCTATCTATCTATCTATCCATCCATCCATCCATCCATCCATCCATCCATCCATCCATACATCCATCTATCTATCTATCTATCTATCCTCGTTTAAACAGGAGTGCACACATGCGCCTGCCACTCTCGCTCATCTTCCCACACCCTCTTGCTAACCTTCCCTTGGTCCACAACTGCTAACATACTCATTATCCCCAACACACACACACACACACACACACACACACACACACACACTCACATACACAAACAGGCCACAACTTGCCCAGCAGATAGACATTTAACCATGATGCCTCGGGGGACAGCCAGAAGGTAGCCGGAGGGTAGAAAACAGAGAGAGAAAGAGATCGAGAGAAGAAAGAATAGTGCGAACATCTAAGGTCATATTCCTCCTGGTGCAGCCAGCTTCCCTCTTTGATTGAAATTGATTTAAGTTCTGTAACTGCAATGATTAGTGTTAAAGATAAACCTCTTCACCTCTGCGCGTGTTTGCATATTTGTGCATCAGCTCATGCATGCCAACCTACAGTATCTTGGCTTCATAAGTCCGACAGACATCCTCTTGTTAATGTAAGCCACATTCTTCCATATTTGGGCATCGCTCCCATTTCCTGTCATGAATATGTATGTGAGTGGATGGAATCTACCACAGGCAGACCACAGAGAGCTCCTGACGCACACACACTTGAATACCAGAGAGTGTTAAGAGATGTATATCAACACTCTCCTGTAGCTGGACAAACAGAAAATATGAAGAGTTAACCACCGTTAAATGAACTCACCAAGGTTTTCGGAGACTAAAAAAGAGAGACCAAAATCATTCATGTTTCTCTTGAAGTTCATTCGCACCAGTACTCCCGCTATCACTTTCCTATTAACTACTGCAGCAACTTATCCATACGAACATTCACGTAAAACGTAGGTTTATATAACCATTAATTTAACATAATAACTAATAATAATTTAACATAATTCAATTATTTTGCTGTAGGTCACCACAGTGACGAGATGGACCAGGGCTAGCAGGTTAGCATGCTAATTTCAGTAGAAGAAAAGACGTGATAGAGACAAGAGTTAGCATTGGTGTTGCCTCCCACTGCTGGACACAGCTCTCTGTAACTAAAGGAATGAAGTTTGATGCCGAACTCGCAACTTTTCTTCTAGGTATAACATTTGTTCAGTTCTGGCTCTTGTAACGTGAGGCCAGAATTCACTTTGCAATCAAGCTGAACATATTTTTAAAACTTGATGTGATATAAAGAGACACTTGACTTGCTCTGGTTTCTGGTTTCTGGTTTCTTGCGTTCAGCCTTGACTTGGACATTGATGACTTGAGAAGGTTTCTCACCAGTTCACTTTTGTGAAATTTGTTTTATTTATCTTAACAGTGATAATGTGCTTTTTTACTGTACAAAGACTCACTCTCTAAGATATTTTGTAATTCCATATGGTACACTGTTGCTGGACTCTCATTTGTTCTCATTTAGCTCACTTTTCTACCTTTAACTGGAGACTGCAGAGCCGTCTGACAGGAATAAGCGCCTGTTGTGAAACAGGCAAGTTCAGGTGTCTAGCAGAGTGAGAAAAAGTTGGAAACACCTTTGACATGTGAACACACTTTGGGGTGAGGTGAGTAACCACAGTCTTCTGTATCCACAGTGATTAGTGCCACAGCAACTTCCTCACTTCACCTCAGCAGATGCACGCACACACACACACACACACACACATAAACATACAGAGAAAACCTCTGTTTAAATAACATGCATGTTCTACACACGCACACATCAGCTCTGTTGTGCTGTTAATGTGCGACAGTGATGTGGTGCATCATTTCAGAGAGACAAAGCAAACTATTTTTGTTCTGCAAAAAAAAACAGGATTCAACACTTTGTAGCATTCTGTTCGCAGACAAAGTATAAACAAGCTGTATAATTACGGGCTCATTTTGAGACAAACAACCAACGTCTGTGTGTGTGTGTGTGTGTGTGTGTGTGTGTGTGTGTATGTGTGTGTGTGTGTGTGTGCGTGTGTGTGTGTGTGTGTGCGCAAACACAATTACATTCTCTATCAGGAATGGGATGAGAGGAGAAGGATGAAAGATACTATGTCTTACTTGGCAGATGACAAATAAATGACAGCACACACACATTGATACACACATACACCTATATATACGTGTGTTAAAAAAAAACGCACACACACATTCAAACACACAGACACACACTCCAAGCAAATTTGTTTGAAAAGTGACAGAAGTCTCACACTGTCATTACACAGCTCACGGCTGTCA